>NC_034597.1:103727384-103767484 GCF_900095145.1 Mus pahari
TATCATCCTGAGTGAGGTAACCCAATCACAAAAGAACTCATATGATATGCACTCACTGATAAGTGGATATTAGCCCAGAAACTTGGAATACCCAAAATACAATTTCTAAAATGCATAAAACTCCAGAAGAAGGAAGACCAAAATGTGGACACTTCACCCCTTCCTAAAATTGGGAACAAAACACCCATGGAAGGAGTTACAGAGACAAAGTTTGGAGCTGAGACGAAAGGATGGATCATCCAGAAACTGCCCCACCCAGGGNTCCATCCCATAACCAGCCACCAAACACAAACACTATTGCANATGCCAGCAAGATTTTGCTGAAGGGACCCTGATATAACTGTCTTTTGGGAGGCTATCCCAGTGCCTGGAAAACACAGAAGTGGATGCTCAGAGTCATCAAATTCTTATACTGAGAATGGGAAATGGCATGTCCTCTTGAGAATCAGAGTGCTACAGTTACTCAGCTACATGACATGACAGGTCCATTCCTGGGTATATGCTCAAGGAAAACACATTCATGACAATCAAAAATTCAAAGCAATCCAAATGCCAATCTGAACATGCTATATAGATACTTTTTAACAACAGAAAGTATTGAAGTACTAACACACTCTAGACTGCAGGTGAACATTGAGTGATTATGCCAAATGAGTTAATTAAAAATGGTCATGTATTATGTGATTTCATCTTTAAGGAATGTCCAGCAGGAGTAGATCCATATACACCAAAAGTATGTTAAAGGTTGACAGGACCTTGAAACATATAGCTAATAGTTCTTGTTGTTGTTGTTAATCGTGTGTTGTTTTCTATGACAAGGTCTTTTTATGTAGCCTTGGGTGAACTCAGAAGCCATGGGATCTGCCTGTCTCTTCCTCTGCCTCCCGAGGGCAAGGAACAACGTTTGTGTCACCACAGTGAGCCCAAATTCCTGCTACTGGGTATGAGAGCTGCGTGCTTGGCTTTTCTTTGCCTCCCTCTGAGGTCAATGAAAGATCACAACATTATTATAATATATTAAAATGAATATTGTTGCAAAACTCTATGAGTGTACCCAAAACCCTGTATACACAAAAGAAGTGAAATCCACATTTTATAAAACATTTCCTCTTAGAGCTGTTTCATCAGGAAGAGAAGAGGCACGGTAGTTTGAATCAATCCTTTCTGACTGAAAATAAAGAAGCCCAGGCCGATCCTAGGCTACTGTCAGCACTGCAAAATCACTCCATCTACAGAGTACTTCCCAAGGGCTACCAAGGACGAGAAGGACAGATGGGATGTATGAGACGCTAAGGCTCTGGGTTCACAATTCCTCGAAGACCCTGTGGAGAAGTGTCAGTTAATGGGCTGAAAACTGAAAGGTTCAATCTGTCACAATACTCTTTTCTGGGCTAGTCCTGGAGAGAGTTGATCCTCCCTGTAGAGTCTACAATGGCAAAATAAGGTCTGAACCAGTCCCTGACATAGAAGAAACAGATATTTGTTGCATATGTACAGTTGGATTTTGCCCTTGGAAATTATATCTCTGATTCAACAGGAACATTTCTTTACTGTAGATGTATTTCATTGCCATAGATAACAGTTTCCAATATCTTATGAGAATCAAAAGACATGACATCATTAAAATCCTTTAGTGAAGAGTGACCTAAGGAAGGTTGCGTTCTACATAAGAGACCAATTCGTGTAGACAAAAGAAAACCTGTATTGACTTGTTTCCTGCTACTTGATCTGTGCTCCATGCTTTGGCAGCCCTTTCTACCTTTATCTCTGAGGATGATTGAAATTCCACGGATACAGGATTAGTGATATCTTTTCCCAGTCTGTGGGCTACCTATAGATGGTATCCTTTGCCTTAAAGAAGCTTCCCGGTTTCATGAGTTCTTATTGATTCATCTTGATCCTAGTGCCTGTGCTATTGGTGTTCTGTTCAGGATGTTTTTTCCTGTGCCAATGTTTCAAGAGGGATGATATCCAAAATATATAAAGACCACAGGAAAGTAGACATCAGCAAACCAGAGAATCCAGTCTAAAAGTGGACTGCAGGCCTAAACAGACAATTTTCAACAGAGGAATCTCAAATAGCCAAGAAGCATAGAAGAAATGTTAAACATCCTTAGCCTTCGTGGAAATGCAAATCAAAATGCCTTTGAGATTCCATCTTACACCCATCAGAATGGCTAAGATCAACCCTTAATCAACTGCTCATGCTGATGAGAATGTTGAGCAAGGGAAAAACTCCTCCATTGCTGGTGGCAGTGCAACCTGTACAGACACTTTCTCAGAAAACTGGGAATTAATCTACCTCAAGATCCAATGATACCACCCTTAGGCATTTAAACAAAGGATGCTCCATCCTATCACAAGGACCCTTGCTCAACCATATTCATAGCTGCTTTATTTATAATAGTTAGAAACTCAAAACAACCTAGATTCCCCTCCCCTGAAGGATAGAGAAAATATGGCACAGTTTCACAATGGAGTATTACTCAGCTGTTAAATGGATGTTAGCTGTAAACTAAGAGACAATGGTCAATATACACATAGAAGCTAAGTAACATGGAGTGCTTGAGAGATATCTCCCTGGGAAAGGGAAATAGAATAGATTTTGAGGGTATACTGGAAATGAGTAATGTTGAGAACAAGAAGGATCAGGTTGAGGGGAGAAAGAAAAATATTGAGAGAAATACTGGAATGGGTGGCATTTGGGGGATGAGGTGGAAACCTAATTCAGTAGAAACTCCACGGTATCTAAGAGAATAACCCAACTTGTGGGGGACATGAACCAACCATCTTTTATAACCAGGCTAGGCCACCAGTGGAGGGACTGGGACAAGGTCCCCAGCCACAAAACTTTCAACCTAGAGTTTCTCCTGCCTGCAGAGTGTTCTGGGACCAGAGCCTAACAGAATAGTCATCAAAGAGACTGTAGAGCCTTCTTCCAGAAACTGGTGGGAATAGATGTAGAATACCACAGCCAAACATAAGGCAGAGCTCTGGGAGTCCTTTGAAGAACTGGGAGGAAACCTGTCAGAACAAGTGGGGTCAGTGACACACTAGGAGAACACAGCTCACAGAATTGACTGACCTGGACTCATGAGGGTTCCAGGAGATCAGGAAACATGTAGGGGTCTCCCACAGGTCTTCTGCATACATATCATGGGTAAGTAGCATTGATGTTTATGTGGCAGTCCTAAGACTGAATACAGCAAGCTGCTGGTGGGACCATTTTCCCCTGTTGGGTTACTTCTTACAGTCTTGATGTAATGGTATGTGCCAGATCTTACTATAGCTGTTATGCCATGCTTGATTGTCATAGAATCTGGGTGAGTCTGAGGGATGGGTGCATCTGGGGGAAAGGGGAGTGGGACAGAAAAACTGAGGGAAAAGGAGAAAGGGAAAACTGTAGTTAGGAGGTAATATATGAAAGAAGAATAAAAATAAAAACAAAGAAAAAAATCCTGTGGGTGTGTTTTGTCAAAGAAGCAAATTCTCTCCATTTAAGAGGCTTATTCCAGGTACCAGAAAACACTCAACTCAAATTTTAAGTGGTATGAGTAGCTGGAAGGGAGCAGAGTACACACCTCCCAAATCCATCCACATAAATGTGTTTTAATGTAGAATGGTATCTGATAATGGGATCTGCACCATGGTCTGAGACATCTGCCCTACTTACGTTATCTGTGTCTTTAGACCTAAGCTGGAGCACGGATTTCAGTCATTACTCCCCTAGTCCTGTGATATGCTTCCTCTGATTTTTTTCATCAGCACAGCACATCCCCTTGCCTCCCCCCATGCATATTAACCTGATGCAGGCCTCTGTGTCCCATTCTGCTTTTTCTCTTCATGGGACCTCTGTTCCTGCCTCCTAGGCAGGCTGTTCCCAGGCAGGAATCTCTCCACACTAATTCACAATTCACCATTTCTTCCAAGGAATATATATATATATATATATACATATATATATATATATTCAGAATAGGGACTAAAATGCTAGCAGAAACCATGTCTTATCAAATATCCATTAATTAATTTGGTAGAAGAATTCTTCCCACCACAATCTATGCTTCCACATCTAATCATTCTTTTAAATTAACATATACTAACCAATTTATTCATTACATTCTGGAGGAGCTCAGTATCTTCAGCAATAAAGACTTACACTTCAGCCCTAGATAGCAACCAGGGACTACAGCCATTCAGCAGCAGTCTATAATGCTCCGAGAGTCAGTGTTAGACAACCTGACCACGCAGAGCCTTAATGTATCGTTTCGGCTGTTTTGCTAGATAGTTACACACACACACACACACACACACATACGCACCACACACACAATACACACACACACACACACACACAAAATACACACACATACACACCACACACAAAATACATGCACAACCACAATACACACACACACACACACACACACACACACACACACAATCAACAGTTTAAAAAAAGGAGGCCACAATATTAAATGAGAGTGGGGACAGGGTACATGCACATAGGAAGGGTTAGACAGAAGAAAAGTAAATGGGGGAATGATGTAATTACATTTAAGCTCAAAAATATTTTTAAGAGAATCTCACAGATGTGTCACAAGCACATTCACTCAAAATTAATTTAGTCATTCTGAATTGTAGGATTTACCTCTCCATCCTGTGTGTCTAAGAGACACAGATGTAATTCAAAGTTAAAGTGGGTCTAATATTTAGATCTCTTGATCTACTAATACTGTACAGTTGATACTGGAGTCTGGAAAAATGGTTCCATGTTTCATGATAATTTAGTAACAAAAGTATCTACTACAGAATTTCTTAACTTCTCTCACTTGTAGTCGCTTTTCACAAATATTAGAAAATCCACTTGGGTACTGCTGTATCTCATTCAAAGTTAGCTTTCCTAATAATGTTCTTGAAAGAGTGTGAGTGTAGGGTGCTAGAAACTTAATGTTGCCAGCAGCAAGGAATAACTTTTTAGGCTTTATCCTTTTAAATAGTTCCCTATGTAGAAACAAGTGACAAATGCTTCCTCTTTGCTTTTACTAATCATTTCCTTTCACTATATTGAAAATTACATATAGTCTCTAAAATGACGTGGAGCCCTAACACCCTTATAGTATTTCCTGTCTCTCTCATTCATTCTCTTATTGATTCATATACTTGAAAAACCACTGGAAGTCTTGGAATATTACAACATTCACTCTTTATTAGTTTTAGTACCTTATGAATAATTAACTGACAATTTTCAGGCATGATGTGGTGTTTCTAAATCTTTGCGGATGAAAGTACTCAGAAGGGTAAGAGTAAGAAAGAGCCTGTGCCAAGATAGTAAAGCAGAACATCACTGGGGGGAGAGTATAAACTCAAAACTGAATGAGTAAAGCAGAGGAATACATCCAAGGACTATGGAAAAAAGATTGAATAGTAAGATATGTGAAGAAGACGTGGAAGGCAGTGTTCAATATATAAAGTCAAGTAAAGAAGTCTGTAGGTAAAACAGCTCCATGCCCAAGAAAGAGACAGACATTCTGGATATCTCTTCTCATCAGTAGAAAGATTTTATTTCTAGGAGACAGGGATGATAAACAGACAACATCATACTTTTAGACAATGTGTCCTCAAATTTTCCAATTCCATTTTTTCCCACTATTCACCAAAGACTCTCTAGTTACCAAAGTATATTTCCATAGCTCACATTATTTTATCCCTGAAAGACAACAGAATAAAAATATTGTAAGCATAGAAAGAAAACTACAAATTTCACATTATGAATTCTTGTTTGTATACAAATGCCTTTTAAATTTGCAGACTTTGGGTCCACCTCCTCTATGAAATTGAATCCAGGTGTCCTGGCCAAAAGCAATCTAGTGTGTGGGCCGCTCTGACCCCTGCTTATACCGTGAAGAAAATCTATCCTTGGCAATGTTACTGAAATGAGAGGATGCATATTCATCTCATTACTCAAAATAAAAAATGTTCTGCATTTCTATGCTGTCATTCTGTGTCCCTTCTAATCTTAGAAGTGAAAACATTGAGTCCAAAACACTTTGCATTTGGAATCCATTTGATTTGCTTTACCAAGTTGCTGAAAAGATTTGTTTTTCTTTCTATGCCTAAAATACTCAAGTTAAGCCAGTTACTTTCCCTGCTCACAAAGCAAATCGATGTCCAGGTGGATGAAAACGGTGTGTACAGGGACTACCTAGCCCCGACATCCACTTCCCGTGCCTTTCTTTGTTTGGTGAAGGAAAACAGCTGCACTCACTGACCACCCTGTGTTCCTTGTAGGTAACTGAGACCATTACTCAATGTGACCAGTGGCATATAAGCAGAACCGTTGGGAGATAGTTTCCAGATACTTTATGGAAAAGACTGCTGGAGATTTCTATCTTTCCTAGAACTCCTGAAACAGAGGGTGAAACAAGTCTCTGAGAGGCCTGCTTGACCTGTAGGACTGGCAGGGCAGAAAGCTGCATTCTCTGCTGGAATCACACGCTCCATACCACAAGCATCACACTATTCCACAACTGTCAACCCAAGGCAAAGAAGATGGATTTGTTTATTTTTAAGAGAAACCAGTTTACAGCCCTTATTCTGACCATAACCAAAGCAGGGGCATGCAATAAATATTAAGCAACAATATGGAAGTTGTGCTAATAACTTTTGTGATTGTGTTTTAATTACATTGCACTCTTCCTTTCTACCCTTCAAACTGTCTTACATAACCCTCTCCACTCAACAGCAAACTTATAACCTCTTTTTTTCATCAATTGTTTTTGGATGAATATGTGCATTTTTATATGTCTAGATTCCCAAATATAACCTAGTGTATCCATATAATGTTACTTGTTTATATGTTTTCAGGGATGACCATTTGACACCAGAGACCAACTGCTGTGTTCATCCCTGGAGAGGACCCAGTCCTGCTCCCAGTCTTCCTCAGTTGCTTATCATTCTTTGTGTAGGGTTGAGGATATGTTGGCTATCCTCAGGAAGTTTGGTATGTTTGTTTTTCTCCTTTTAGCGTATGTTTGAGTGGTCATATTGCTTTTGAATAAATATAAGTAGGTTTATTAACTCTAAATATGCTATCCTAGAGATCAGGCTCTGTGTAGAACAGATCTACGTTCTCGTTCCCACCTCTCACTGCCTTTACATTATTAGCAAAGGGCTTTGTCTAGTTATGTGTTGAAGCACTAGAGAGTCATAAGGGAACAATGCTGTGAGTTTCATAATTTTATTTTCTTCTGAAGGTATACCATATGTGCTATTTATTTCCAGGAGAAATGGTATTCAAGCAATGGGAAGAAACTTCATCTAATAAGAACAAATAAAGCTAAGAAGATGTCCAACTGGGACTCAGGAAATGCATCCTTTGGCATGGAGAGTTAATTTTAAATTATAGGAAAATATCAAAACAGAAACCTTGGGTTCAGCTAATGAGGTTAGGTTTCTTTTATGGAAAATCAAAGACTGATAGGAAAACTACAGAAATAATAAAGGTACAACAGTTTCTGGACTAGTATGTATCATTGGAACAAACTGAAGACTTGAGCAATCAGGAAAATTGTCTAATATTAATCAAATATAAATTCCAAAAAACAAGTCTAGCAGCCAGTCTATGGTCCCAAAGTCCACCACTTCCTACTTTACCACACAATCACTGTAAAATGACATGAAAAATCTGGAGTTGGCAGAAGACACACACTCAAGGTTTTAAATACTATTGTATTAACAGCATCAGCATAGTTTTTTCTTTTCTTTCTTTCTTTTTTTTTTTTTTTTTTTTTTTCTTTCTTTCTTTCTTTCTTTCTTTTTTTTTTTGAGAGACAGGGTTTCTCTGTGTAGCCCTGGCTGTCCTGGAACTCACTCTGTAGACCAGGCTGGCCTCAAACTCTGAAATCCGAGAACACATGGATATCTTGGCTGAATTCCTTCTAAAAATAGAAGAAGATAGCTTGTTGAATTGATGAATTTTTTTCTTATGGATACTTTATTCATTAGATCCTGATTTTTTTAACATAAAAGCATTACGCTATTAAAAAAAAACACAAAGAGTAAAAGGAAATTAAAACCAAATAAAAATAATCAATGCTTATTAAATATTCTATGTCCAACATCATAAATCTCAAAGCCATTTTAAATGTAATTGCCACATTGCAGAGAGGCCGTGGATTTGAAATGTAAAGGGCTAAGAAATTTGCTTTGACTCCTCTCTCTCTATCCTACCACAAGATAGTGCTGGATGTTTACCTTCAGGTCTAAAATTAAAACGGAAAACCCCCAAACACTGATTCAACACTCTAGGACAAAGGCTTCCTTCAGCCTGCATTTCAGGAATAAGCTTTGCCATGCTTAAAGCGGAGCTCTTCTATGAATGAAACTGGAGGGTGTAATTTCCACAAGGCAATCAACTGTTTTCAGCTGTGACATCACTCATATCAAGTGAATTTCCTACCGGTGCTGAGCAAACATAAATAACTGAGAATGTCAATGAGCTCATTGAGGGAGTATGATTTAAAGTAATGAAGTAATCCTTGATTATAATATTGATTATAAACAAAATTTGTAATGTATGTTAGCAAGGAGGATTTACTTCAGACTATTTGTTCCTTGCCCTCAGATAAACAGAACTTGGGTTTTGCCTGAATCATTTAACCCTTTACTTAGAACAAACAAACAAACAAAATCTCTAAATAATGTATTATTTACATTATCCCATGTCTATCTGGTGGACATGAGTTTAGGTTCCGACTTCCCACAGAACTTCATGGTGCCTGAACAGTTCACGGAAGGATTTCCCTTCTGTCAAGGATGGAGATTATAGCATGAATTAAAAGAAGATTTCTATAGGTTAAAAGGATCCTATATATTTCAAGCTAGAATGAGTACAGTTAACTCAGAGGATGACCTGATGTGTTTTAAAATAATACCCTGCAGGCTGGAGAGACTGTGCTTCAGGAGTATGTGAGGTCACTTCGCGGAGATTGTTCTCAGAGCTCACAACCACCTAAGACTCCACTTCGATGGAATCCAACACCCTTGCTGGCCTCCAAGGGCAATAAGCATGCACGTGGTATACAGATGTATATGCAGGAAAACACCAGGCACACAATTAAAAACAAAGACATCTTTGACAAGATAATATTTTCGTATTTGTGACTTTAGTTAATGAAATCAAACTGGAGTGCTCTCTGTAAATGGACATGTCTGTCATACACTAATATTTATATGAAGTACCTGGATAGAGAAAATCTGGAAAAGATCTTGCAAATATCCTCCACCTTACCAGGAAATGATTGCACACTTGGGTGGGCTATGTGAACTTTCCCATACTCTTACAACCTTGCTGTAACTTTTATCACAGGAAGAATTGCAGAAAACATCTACTTGTCTCCTTTTGTGAACCAGGGACTATGCTAAGTGCATTAGCTCAATCCTTAGGACATGGAATTTTTTTTTTCTATTTACCCATTTTACCATTGGGGAAAAAAAAGAAAAAAAAATAAAGTTCTGTAATTTGCTACAGTCCACTGCTGTGCAGCGCCATCCTCAGGGCTCTGGATCCTATGCCTTCTGTCAATATTTCATTATCCAATCTTTACAGGTGACTTGGTGACTCAGGCAGGAAGTACCTGTGATCAGAGTCAGAGTGCATAGGCAGAGTGTGGATTGTTCAGGGAGTTTGAAAAGGGTACAGATGTTTATGCTGCTGGTAACAGCACGAGTGTGGGAAAGTTGCCTCTTCCTAAACTTGTATTTCTCCTTCGTAATCACAAGATGAGTGTACTATGGTATAAAGACAGCATGTATTTTAGCTATTAAAAAAATGCCTTCACTGCTTTCTGGATGCAAAATGTAGCATTAAAATTACTAAAATCCGAAAACAACTTGCCTAGAAATAAAGCTTCAGGAGCCGGGCGTGGTGGCACACGCCTTTAATCCCAGCACTCGGGAGGCTGAGGCAGGCGGATTTCTGAGTTTGAGGCCAGCCTGGTCTACAGAGTGAGTTCCAGGACAGCCAGGGCTATACAGAGAAACCCTGTCTCAAAAAAAAAAAAAGCTTCAGTACCTTCTATTTTTAATTATTTGCAATTATTTTAAATAGAAATATCTACCTATATCATTAGCAAAGGTAACATATAACTCTCCAAAATGTAAAACTGAGCTTGTGGTCTTGGGTCTAAAGACTAAGTTTCAGATAATTTCCTTTATTCCTTTATTCTTATCTTATGCCCCATAACTACAGAAAGAATTACTAATTCTAACCACATATCTGCCCTCCAGTTGTCAAGAACCTCATAGCAAACCTAAAGCATTTAAAACAGCTCTGTCATCAAGATACAAAATAAGGACAGCAATATTTTCTTTTTTGCCCTTTATTTGCAATGAACATACCCTATGTCTGTCTGTATCTTCTGAGATATTTCTTTGGCTGTCCATCAGAAACTCATTTCAAGAAGAAGATGTAACGCCTTCAGGCCAGAGAGGATATGTCCTTTGGCTTTTCTGCTGGACCCCTGTTCGAGTCTGAGCAGGTCACTAGAGGCTTAGAACATCATACTGACTGGATAAGGCACCCGTCAGATGCTTATGGCCTCACTAGGTTCCTAGTGGACTTCATTTGACAGATGCCATTCTGCAATGATGTCACAAGGTACCTAGTAGCCAGTGACCTGCAGAAACATGGTTGTACTAACAGCTTTGTCCCTTTGAACCCAGAGAAATGTGGTCTTCCCAGTCCGTACAGCATAGAAAACCTGGAAGAAACAAAACTGATTCAGAACAACTGGTTCATACATTTCCAGGACAAAGATTTGTTAACTTTTGAAACTGCTTCTTGGTAGAGAGAAGGGTGAGAGGAAACATTTAGTAGCTATGCCCATAGCAGGTACCTAATACTTTAAAAGAATTGTTCACGAATATTAATATGGTTTCTTTATATATAAAGGTTAATTTCTAAAATGGCAAATTAGGTTTCTTGGCCCAGATAGACCCTAGAATAAAACGATAGAAGGAATATAAGGCACAGATTTTCAAATTCCAAAGAATAATTGGTTGTGGAAATCCCCTAACATTGTAATTCATGAGGACATTTACAAGGACACGTAGTCTGTGTCTCTTATTTCCTTTTCCCAGGAATATTGATGCTATCTGATCACATAGAATGTCCTCAAACTTCTAGGGGTCTTCAAGTCACAAGGCTAAAGGCTTAGCAAATACTAGAGGTTTGATTGACTGCCTGATGAAGCTAAGTTATACTTTCCCATCTCTCATCATTGCAAGAAGTATACACCCAACCGTTCTATCAGCTACTCAAGATAAAACAGCTTCAATCAACACTTATCTGTTTTAAATCCCTACTTGATATCTCACCACCCAAAAGCACCCTAGTATTAATAATAATGACAAACAAACTTTAACCAAATTCTTTTCCATGTAGAGGAGTTTATCAGTCTACAATTAATTATCAATCAATAAAAATATTACCAGTGGGCAATGGGGAGGAGACAAACATATTAGTAATACTTAAAGAATTCAAGAATTTTAGGAAATGAATACTAATAAGTAATGAGCATCTAAGTGGAAAGGCAAAATCTAATTGCAAAATTTCCAAGTGAATTGTTTCATAGTCGCTTTAGGGAGAGAAGAGTTAATAGCTTGTCAACTTGAAACCATAGCATCTCTCCTGCAAATATCACCACAGAAATATCAGTGATGCTCAAAGGCTGAACAAGACAGTGTGTACAATCCATGACTTCTATCAGAAACTCTGTATTTGTAGTTGAAATCACCCTAGTTACCAACTAAAAAATTCCATTTTGAAATGTTAATGAGAAACTCTTCAGTGACTTGAACAGCATGCATTATCTAATACCATCATAATTCTGTGATTCTTTCTATGACATTTATTCAGTTTAATAATATTATCTAAAAATTAATCAGTTTAGCAAGAAATTAAAATATTAAATATCATTTACCCATGTAATTACTTCCTAACTATTAAATTTCAACTTTGTAATATAGTACAGAAATAAAGATAAGCAATTAACTAGTTATCACTTTATATAATTCTTAGTTTGTGCTGATTACACTGAATAAAGGATTATTATCCTTCAAGTGGAGATACCACATATTTAAAAGCATAAACTACATTAGCTGAATTCTATTTTTAAATTGGAAATACCTTTAATTCAGAAAAAAATGAAAAAAATATAAAGTACCATGAATCTAAAATATTTACTAATTTACTATGTGTGTGTGCATGGCTGTGTTTACATGTGTGTACTGTGTGTATAGAGAAGCCTGGAAGGTGAGAAGAGGGGTTGAGCACCCTAGAACTGGAGTTGATAAGGTTGTGAGCCACAAGGAAGGTGCTGGGAACTGAACCAGGGTCCTCTGTCTAAACAGTAAGTGCTCTTAGCCACTGGGGCACCACTTCAGGGCTGGGAACATGGCTTTATTTGAGAAGTTTGAGAATCAATATTTGATATGTTGTCAGGCATGAATATTTTTTATTGCTCAACTCCACCAATAAAAGTGTTATTTCTTTTGTAACTACAATATGATCATCAACATTAGAAAATGTACACCTACATTCTATGTGTGGGTATTCTGTAGGTTCCACTGTGGTGTTTCAACTGTTCCACCGACAATCTGGAAATGAGTGGTCATGGCTTTAGGTTTTAGGCATTTCCCCCATGTTTCCCTGTAAATCCCATCTCTCCCTGATTCTCAAGCCACTGACATTTTGAACTCTACTTGCTGCTGACTGTTTTAGTGCACTGCGGGTTGTTTCTGCTGGACATTCTATCTAAAACTCAGACTTTCTTGTTTGAGTAGAATTATTACAAAGCGAGGAACCCTGTTCTCACAGCTTCACTTTTAAAACTCACTCACTGAATCGATCTTTGAAAGATATATTTTGACATTTCTTTTTAATAAGAGCAGCACCTGGACATTAGGATTAGAATACTTACCAAGAAAAAAATAGATAATGAAGTTAGTATCTATAGTATGATTTTTTTCATTGCATTTATTCAGAATATGTGTTTACACCATTAAATTGAAAAGATTGTTCATATACATTTTTCTCAATTACTATAACTAATAGATTTAAAATATTGACAGAATTATCTTGTATGCTAATGGAAAGGATGCAGAAGTAGGGGCACAAATCATTCCAACAGAATGCCTTTGTGTGCAGAAGGCATCATGTTTTACTCAAGAAAAGCGGTTCTCACGCAGCTAGCTTCAACAGGAAGGAAAAAGTATTTTTCATTCACTGGTATTCTAAACATCATACACGACGCTGCTTTTCCATTTACTTGAATAATAGCTTTGAAAAGCATTGCAAATCCCCTAGTTTGTATTTCCTATGCAAACTGTCTTAATCACAGGCAGGAGGTCTGTGAACTAACTTGATGGATCTCAGCCCTTCCTTATCCTCACTGCCCACCACACTCACAACCTCTAGAGATTTCTCTAAACAGGAGGGATAACAGAGGCCCCTCTCTGATTGAAAGCATATTGAAGTATAATGGACTACAAGGACACATATCATGGGTGACATTGGTGAAAAATCTTGCAGCAAGAGCTTCTTTCCCACGGGAGTCACTGGTGCCTGCGGGAGGGCTGGTCATCTCTCTTCAATCCGTTTCCTCAGCAGGGATGTGCTGAGTGGAAGAGCCAAGCTGCCATATGGCATATTAAAGATCGCGCCTAATAAATCTAGCTAAGCAGGCCGTGCCTTCAAGCTGCCTCTTTCCGATGTATGTATATAGTGCAGTTTATTGGTTGTTACCAACATCTGTGCCGGGTACTGAGGACAGTTCGTATCCCACACTGAGGATGTTGGTTCTCCATTATCTGCATCATTGACTTTGAATGTTAGAAGTATATTTTCCTGATGATACAAAGCTGCCTTTATGTGGTCCTGTAGAAATAAAATGTACAATGAAACATGATGCTGACAGAAATGGAGGGGGGTGCTTTTAACCTCCTTTTATTGTATTCTTGTATATGCTTATATGGTTGAAAAAAACATGCGGTACACTCAAAGCTGAAGATGGACAGGTAAGTGTGAGCTCCAGCATGAACTGTTAAAATAATATCCTTTCAGCGCAACAGGGCTTGCTTCTGTAGTTGTCTAACACAGTGGCACACTTTTATGTGATTGCAGAAAATGAGTTTATTCATTTCAAATGCTTCTCCAGGTCATTTCTGTCAATACTAAAAAAGGAGACAAGGGGGTGTAGTTGAACCACCCTGCATAGAAAGAAGACTAACGAAACCTTTCCCAAGATGGCACTTTGTCACAAAAGGAGAGGGACACAGGCAAAGTTATTGCCACAGCTAAAAAGAAAAACTGTCATCTGAGACATGATTTTCCATGATGTTTCTGCAGCTATGGAAACAGAAAATTGCCCAAGAAAGGAGGACATGAATTGCTGATTAGGTTCCTGCTGCTTCTGTGAGCACTCTGCAGTTGCCTTGGGCAGCTCTGATTGGTGACAACTATGATTCCCACTTTGTTAATCTATCCTTGATTAATTTTTTTAAATAAAACACATGATCTCTTATTTCTCTGTTTGATCACCTTGTTACCAAGTTAAACCAGATGTACCATAGTTGATATATACATGTTTGTTAATTTTTCTGTTGGTTCTTATGCTTTTATGTCCGTTAATGTCATGTGGCAGCCATTACTGGCTCCATGTTGGAAGTTAGAAACATTATTTTCCTTTTATCTTTAGCATACAAAATAAAATCTTTGATACCCCATGACACTAATATCATCTTAAGGCATAGATTTTATTCATATATTTGATGTCAAAGCAATCTTGGAAACCACAGGTCTGAATGATGGTCTTAAAGAATTTACAGCTATGTCTACAGGGCAATCAAGATATATTCAGAGGAATAAAGCCTGTCTCTGAATGGGCTGCATTATACAAAACCATGAGTTTGAAGCTTTTGTAAGATAGTTCTCTGGTTCTACAAAGGAAGGACAGAAGGAGGAAAGGAAGGAAGGAAGGAAGGAAAGAGAGAGATGATGCCATTTCAAATACAGAAATGGAGAAGGAAATTATTTTAGGGTAAACATTTTTATACTAATTATCATGTAAAGTCACCTGTGACTGGATAATCCTTTCCAATGCCAAAGAACAGTAAGATCATGTGAGTTTTCCATCCTTGGTAGTGTCAACCACCTACAGAGGCTAACTCACTTTAACCACCAGGTGGCAATGACTCACCACCATTTATTATGTAGATGTTGGCATGGCCATACTCTGTGCTCATTCCTAGAAACCTTCTGCACACTAGTGTGATCTTGGCCACTAGTGAGTGGAACCTGTCCTTACCAGAGGAGTGTCACTGTGTCTAGCAGTCACTGAAATGGCTTCTTTTAGATTAATGCTGAAAGTCATGGGTAGTTATTTTGGTTTTTTTTTTGTTTTTGCTTGTTTTTTGTTTGTGTATGTGTGTATGTGTGTGTTCTAGCCATATAGATGTACCAGAGCATTACTTAATAGCAGCATTAAGTGGGAAGAATGCATGTGAGTACCCTCATTTCTCTTTGCTGACAGTATTCCAGAGAGTTGCTGGAAGCCTTCACATCTATAATGTACTGCTTCACGTTGACACTCATGAATCCAGAATGGAGGACTCAAGGCTAGCTTTGCAAAGGGCTGAGAACAGGAGTCTTTAGAAAGAGAAGAAAGGGGTGTATGAAGATCAAAGAGAAAGGAAGCTGCTGTCCAAATAGCAGTACAAGGTACGGATGTGGCACCGAGATTCTGTACTCTGGCTTGCTGAGATCACATCTGTTCTTACAGTCACAGTTCTCGGTGAAGTCTCTCTGCTCTAACCCTTTTCATCTCTTCCAAAGAGGCCTTGGGGTTTAAATAAACTACTGTGTCTCAGTCACTTTGAACTAAAATGTGTACTTATGCACTCACGAAAACAAAAACCCAGGTACATTAGCATACTGAATCTGCCAAATATTCCTTTTTCAAAAGATTTATTTTAGTTTATATTTACATATGTGTAGTGTGTAAGTTTCTGTGTGAGTATGTGCAGGTGAGTTCAGATGTCCTGGGAAGCCAGAGGTATCTAGCTGGGGTTCAGGCAGTTGTGGATGCATTCCCCGGGACTGAACTCAGGCCTTGCCATAGCAGTAGGTGTCCTTCATGGCTGGGCAGTGACTCCAGCGCTGCTGTCTTTCTCAGTCCTTAAATGTCTCACCTAATCGCCTGTCATAAACAAGAAGGTTGAGAGGACAGGGAGAAAATTAAGCCCCCTTCCACTGACTGTACTTATTTTGAGTCACTGTGGTAAATAATTATGGAAATATATACAAATTCAGAAAATAGACTACCTCAACCAAATATTCAAATACCTACCCAGGGAGAAAACTAAGAACTGTCATCGGCTCAAACCACACTTCCAAGGCTGATTTAAACAGGCAAGGCAGCTCTGTACCTTCCAGTATTTTCCATCCCAAGCCGTTGTTTAAATGAAGTTTTATACAAAATTGCTAGGAAATGTGACCTTGCAGCATGACTGACAATACTCAGCCTCCCCGCAGTCTGAATGTTTGTGTTCCTCTCTAGACTCTCCTTACCCTCCCCCCCCCCACCTTATTTTGAGCCACAGAGCTGCCATCACCATCCTGGAGAGATATCTAGTAAACACTTTATGAGATGGGCGAAGCTTTTAGAATTCCTTTTGAATTTTGTTAAATTGAACGTGTGAAAATAAAGTTGTCCAGTGTGAAGGAGAGAGAGCATTTTTTAGTCTGCTTGGAGAGATGAAATCACGCAGGGAACGGGAGCTGGCAGGCCTGATTTAGTCACTGCCAAACCCATCAGCATTATTCATTCTGATTGATTAAAGAAAACATTCCGTTTATTTTCATAGAGAGATACAGCTACATCTGGTGAGCTGTTGCATCCCATTGCAATTCATGCGGGTTGTTTTATTGTTATTTTGCAGAATGAAGATGACTCCTACACAAATAATAAGGCGATGATAAATAACTCAACAGTGGTTTTCTTTCATTCTTTCCTTTTTTTTGGGGGGGGGGTGTGTGTTTTTTTTTATTATTATTATCTTGCCAGAGCAAAAGAGACCTAAAAAAAAATAATAAGGAAAATGAAATCTTGTAAGTTTGGTGTAAGATGTCTATACTACACCACTGCAATTATTATCAGGTTAATGATAAACTGTTCTGTCAAGCTGCTCACAATGTTAGATGAAGCTCTTATGTATATGTTTATAAGCATGGGTCTCTCTAGATTAAAATACTTTTTGTGATAAAAGATATTCTTTTGAGGATTAAATTGCTCAAATTGAACTCTCATGAGCTGTGATTCAGTGTGTCTCAGACCTAGATGTCGTATGTTGTCCCAAAGATAGAAGAATGACATTTTCTTGGTCTTTGAAATTTCAGTTTTCTGTTTGCTCTCCTGCCTCCAAATTTAGAATATAGTTTTTGCCAAATGCTGAGTTAAGAGAGACAATGTCTGGCGATGACTTAATTGGAATATCCACTGCTTGATAAGTGTTTCATGTACCCACTGAGGTAACAATTCTTTGTAAGTTTTTAGGGCTCAGATGGTTAAAAAAAAATGAAGAAGAAGGAAAGAAAAAAGAAAAAAAAAGTTACATTTAGAAAATCCTCGTATCTCATCAAAGCAACACCTCATTTGCTGAACTGTGAATTTATAGAAACAGTTTTCAAATAGTATTTCTTGACAGACTGTGATGTGCAAGCAGATGCGGAAGTCCAAACACGTCTTTTATACCATGAGAGAAGAGACCTTAAAATGAATCATCTTGGGCGGCTGCCTTTGAATGTTCAGTAAGTGTTCCGAACCAGTACCCACCTGAAAGTGTGAGGAGCTGGACTAGGGAGAAAGCAGACAAGACTGGATTTCCTCTCCTATAACAAAGGAAAGTTATAAAGGATTATAAAACCCTACCCACCTCCCATTTACAGGCTGACAATTTCATCTGGCTTGAGCTTGCTCAGGTCTTGTGCATGTTGTCACATTACCTGTGAGTTCCCACATGCAATCGCTCTGATGTGTCTGGCAAACACTATGTCACTGTATCCATCTCTGACCTCAGGCTCTTACAATCTCTTTACTTCCTCTTCTTCAAAGATCCTTGGAGGAGGAGGACTGTGAGAAAGACATACCATTTATGACTGAGAAAAATGTACGGTTTCTTATTCTCTGCAACTTGACAAGTTGTGAGTCTCTGTGAAGGTTCTCTGATGAGGGTTGAGAAGTACACAGTTTTAGGGGTATAGTAATAAATCATAAGGAGTTGTTTTAAAATTCTGTCCTTGTGGATGCTTGAATGAGAATGACCCCCATGGGCAGCTCATGTATTTATGTGTATGGTTCCCAGTTGTTAGAGTGTTTAAGAAGGTTTAGGAGACTCTGACTGACTCTCTCTCTCTCTCTCTCTCTCTCTCTCTCTCTCTCTCTCTCTCTCTCTCTCTGCTCTGGTGCCATGCACACTGTCTTCTATCCTGTTTCTCACCATAATGGTCATGGACCCATTGCCTGAAACATTAAGCCACGCCCAAATTAAATACTTTCCTTTAAAATTTGCCTTGGTTTTGGTGTCTGTTTATAGCAATAGAGTAGTAACTAAGACAGTCTACTTTGCCAAATAATGATGGTAAATTCTCCTTTGGGGCCTATGTTATAAATTGTCACTGATCATGGTACCCAACATAGGTAATATTTCTTGGAGCAAACTGTAAATTCAATCAGGAAGTACATGGTTACTGTCAGTATGTTTATGCGAGTATCAGACCAGTTTTTATATAATGATGAACTCATCACAGCAAATAGATTCTTTATATTCTTGCTGCCTATAACCAGGGTCATTCTACATTTGTTAAATATTTCTAATCTTAATTTGTCTTTGTTTGCTATTATTTTGTTTGATTGATTTTCTTAGCACTAGAGCTTTGAACTCATGTACACTAAGTTCATTGTTCTACCACTGAATGATATCACCAGTCATATATATATTTGATACATACTCAGTATAATTTTCAGAATGGTCTGGAATTTGTGGAATCTTCAGGCTACGTTATTAACAATCCTCCTGCCTTTATCTCCCAGGTGTTGATGTTTAGGCAAAACTACTACCTCACTACCTCAGACTTCTGATCTGTGTTGTGAACTGACCTATATATTGGATCAGCAATGTGGTCAAACCTACTTATATGCAAATAAATTTTCAGCACTTCCTTTTAGTCTACTTTAAAATGTTCCAGGGTTAACTTTAAATTACATTTTACCAATAAGAATGAATGTATTTTGAAATATAAAAACTTTCTCTATCCAACTCTAGTTTCAGTAAAATGTTAGACCTCACTATTCCAATGCTGTAGCAGAGACTGCATCTCAGAATTATTTCCAGCAGTTTTAAAGAGTTCATGGACCAAGTGAAGGAGGATGAAGGTGAGACACAGGCACTCAAGCATTTCCCAGTTTCTCTAATTGGTTACCATCTGTCAGCTGTTAACATACTTAAGTTTCCAATATTGATGTATTATTTCAGGTTGGTATTTAATGAATTCATAAAGTGTTTCCACAATATCATTGTCCCCAAAGATTGGTGACGATGGTGGCTTCATGAACCTTATTTAGATCCTAGATTGTCCCCTGTGCTGTTCTTGAGTTCTTCTGTGACCTGGGAGCATCTATTATTTTGTGAGAAACCATAGTTAAATACACATAACTTTAGTGTCTTCAAATTTTAGTAAGATCAATCTGATTTACTCTGACTTTACAAAAAAGTTCTACTTGAAAGAGAGGCCTTGGGTTTTGTCTATTTATGTGTTTTCTAGATTCTCAGTGCTGTTCATTTGACCAACAGTTCTATCTGCCAATAGAATACTAGGGTTTAATTACCTCTAATTCATAGAGAAGCCACATTTGAGACAAGGCAACATGTAATTGATAAAACATGGCTTAGCAAACAGAGTTATTAACTTGTAAGAAGTATATGAACTTTTAGCCTCATGATTATTTAAGGGAGTAGGTGGGATGTTTCTGTGTGCGCGGGATGGTGGCTCTAACTTTCTGTTTCTCCAGTTGCCTAGAGAACCTACCTCCGCCTTCTAAATGCTGAGACACAGTCCTGATTCACCATAGCTGGTCCTTAGGATTCTTTCTTTCTTTTCAAAACAAGGTAGCTGTTTCTGTAGAAATATCAAAAAATAAATCTGTAGGAAGACTATTCAGTTCATATCTCAAGAAAAAATATTCACATGTGTGGTTATAAACCTACACATGACCTTAAGCTCACTTGGTTCTGAAATCAGAAAATTGGGAAATGGAAAACATCTTCAATGTGGAAATGGATATCTATAAAAACTGATGGCTAAACTTACACTTGATACTCAGAAAACAGTGGTCTGTCCTTGAAATGCAAAACAGGACAAGAATATGTCATTATGTCTCACTATTCTACCAAATGTTTCCAATGCAATATGATAAGAAAAGTAAGTAAAGAGGTATATACATATATATGGAAAAACTATTTTCCTTACATTTTCATTTTACATTAAAAGTAAATATTATTACAGACACTATTACCTTATAGTACATAAATTGCCCCATTAATTTAAATTTTTTAGTAATAAACCAAATAGCTTTATTTATCTACACACTAGTTTGAAATATTTTACAATAGTATATATTATTTATAAAGATTGTAGTTTTGTTAAATTTTAGTATGTAATTTTTTATTACACTATCTGGTAAAAGATAACCATTAAATCATAATAAATAATCATTTTTAGCAAATGAAGTTATACAACTCTTTACTCCCAATTTTTAAAAGGAAAACTGTAATAGGAAATATACCATTCCTTACTTATAGAATTGGAGAATTGAAAGTATATTTGCATTTACAAATATTAGTCTGAAACTCATATCTTATCATGTAAATGATATCTTACTATATTTTATAAGTGAAAGAAAATAATATTACTATTAAGAAGAATTTGAAATTTTCTATCAATGATACAAAAGTGTGGATCCTAAAGTAACCAGAAAGAAAGAAGGAATTGATAACATTGTATGTGGCATATTAGGTCATCTGAAAACACAATCCAAAAAAAAAAAAAATTAAAATGGCATTAGAAGAAGGGAGGAGTAGAGGGAGGGGCAACAGTATGAGGATATATCATGTAAACAAAACATATATTTTCAATAGAAAAACAAATCATAATAAAATTATCTTTCAATAATGTTATTTAGTAATTTTAGAACATAATATCTAATAAGATGCATCAAGAGAGAACAATGTGAGTTTCAGGCTATTTACTGAAAAGATGAAGGTAAAACAACAGGCGGGTTGTTCCCTGGATTCCACTGAAGTTACAACTAAAAGAAAATTCTGCAAGCTGAAATGTGGCTAGTACACTCATTCAACTGGATATGCTCACAAAGCTGCACCACATGCCAGGGGTGGGAGTGGGAGGGGCAGTTTCGCTTACCAATTCTTGACTGAAAATGAGTGGGCTTTCTTGTCTCCTTCCAATACTGCTAGCCCAGGAAAGGCCAAGTTCAAATGGTAAAGTGTCCTTTCTGATCAATGATACTGCTTTTGCATCATCATAAAATAAATATACAAGTTACAGCCTAATCTGAGAATGACTTATTTTATTACCTGCAAATACAGAAAGAAATTCTAAAAGGCATTCTCAAAATAATAAAAAAAAAAAAAAATGGCCGCCTATACCATATGGATAATGGAGAGATATGTATTATAAATACAAAGCTTATGAGTTGGTTTTTATTAATTTCCTAATATTTGCTGTGACAAAATACCTTAACAAAAGCCACCTTAAGGACCAAAGGTTTCTTCGGGCTATAATTTCAGGTTACTATCTATGACCATGGTGTGATCAAGGCAGGAACTTGAAGTATCTTGTCACATCTACAGTCAAAAGCATTGAAAAATAAACACTCAAATAATTCTTTTTTGGATGAATTCTCTCGCTCATATAGTTCAGGGCCCAGCTCAGGGAACAGTGTGACCAACATTCAGAATGGGTCTTTCCACATGAATAAACAGAGTTTAATAAAAGTCCATCACAGACATGCCCTAAGGCCATCCTGACCAAGGATATCCCTCATTGAGACTCCCTTCGTAGGTAATTCTACATTGTGTCAGTTTGACAATTAAGAGTCACCACTACTGAAGAAAGGAATTGAAGAAGACCTCAAAAGATGGAAAAATCTCCCATGCTCATGGATCCGTAGGATTACCATAGTAAAAATGGGTGTCTTGCCTAAAGCAATCTACAGATTGTAGAAGAATGCAAATTGATCCATATTTATCACTCTGTAAAAGCTCAAGTCCAAGTGGATCAAGGACCTCCACATAAAACCAGATACACTGAATCTAATAGAGGAAAAAGTGGGCAACAACCTGGAACTCATTGGCACAGGGGGAAATTTCCTGAACAGACCACCAAATGGCTCAGGCTTTAAGATCAATTGACAAATGGGACCTCATGAAACTGAAAAGCTTCTGTAAGACAAAGGACACTATCAATAAGACAAAACAGCAACCTACAGATTGGGAAAAGCTCTTCACTAACCCTACATTGAATAGAGGGCTAATATCCAAAATATACAAAGAACTCAAGAAGGTAGATTCCAGAAAAAAACAAATAACTGAAAATGAGGTACACAGCTTAACAGAGAATTTGCAACAGAAGAATCTCAAATGGCCTAGAAGCCATTAAAGAATGTTTGACCATCTTAGTCATCAGGGAAATGCAAATCAAAACTTCCCTGAGATTGTACTTTACACCAATCAGAATGGCTAAGATCAAAAACTCAAGCAACAGTACATGAGTTGGTAAGAATGTGGAGAACATTTCTCCATTGCTGATGAGATTGCAAACAGATACAACCACTCTGGAAATCAATATGGTGGTGCCTCTGAAAACTGGTAATAGTTGTACATAAAGATCCAGCTGTACCACTTCTGGGAGTGTACCCAAAAGATGCTCCACCATATCACAAAAATATATGCTCTACTATGTCCATAAGCAGTCTTATTTATAGTAGTCAGAAGGAGGAATCAACCCAGATGTCCTCCAAATGAAAACTGGATACAGAAAATGTGGTTCATTTACACAATGGAATACTATTCAGCTATTATAAATTAGGACATCATGAATTTTGCAGGCAAGTGGATGGAACTAGAAAATATCATCCTGAGTGAGGTAACACAGACACAAAATGAAATGCATGGTATGTACTCACTGATAGGCTGATATTAGCCAAAAAATTAGGAATATCCATGATACAACACACAGACTGTAAAGAAGATTAACAAGAAGGAAGACCCAAGTGTGGATACCTCAATTAGAAGGGGAACAAAATAATCATAGCAGGCAGAGGGAGGGAGGGACCTGAGTAGGAGAGAGGAGGGGGAAGAGAAAAGGTGAGCAGGATCAGGTATGGGGGCATACACGAGAGAAGCCCAGAGGGCTAGAAGGACGAATATAAATATGCAGCAGTGTGGGAGGCAAAGGAACCTCTAGAGAGTTCCAAATGTCAGGGATGTGAGAGGCTCCCAGGACCCAATGGGGATGACCTTAGTCAAAATGCCCAACCAACTCCAGTAGATAGGCATGGCGCCCATTTCAGGCATGGGGCCACCTGCCCATCTTCAAAAATTTTGATCCAGAATTGTTTCTATTTACAAGAAATGGATGGACAAAAATGGAGCAGAGACTGAAGGAGGGGCACCAAACCCAACACTATTACTGATAACCTGCTGTGCTTGCAAACAGGAGCCTGCCATGGCTGTCCTCTGAGATGTTCTACTATCAGCTGACTGAGACAGATGCAGATATTTACAGCCAACCATTGGACTAAAGTCAGGTACCTGTTTGGATGAGTTAGGGGATAGGCTGAAGGAGCTGAAACAGATTGCAACCCCATAGGAAGAACAACAGTATCAACTAACCAGACCCCTCAGAGTTCTTGAAGACTAAGTCACCAATCTAAGACCTTACAAGGGCTAGTCCATGGGCCCCACTACATATATAGCAGAGGACTGCCTTGTCTTACCTCTGTGGGAAAGGATGGGCTTAATTTTGTAGAACCTTAATGCCCCATGGAAGGGGGATCTATCAGGGTAAGGTGGGAGTAGGTCTCTCAGAGACAAAGGGGAGATAAGATAAGGATGGGGTGAAAAACTGATGGAGGGGTTCCAAGAAGGGAGAAAACCTTTGGAATGTAATAAAATAACTTTTTAAAAAAAGATTCACCGCCACAGGACCCTTTAAATAACTCTGGCATAAAAATAAAGTTGATATTATATGTATCACATATACTAAGATTGAAAATTTTTCACTGGGATAAACATAAAAGTATGACAGAATTAAAAATAAAATAAGATAAGCAAACCTAACTGGGTATAAAACAAATTATCCCGAAAGGAAATACATTTAAAACTTCCCATTGACAGCTCTAATTGAGCCTCCTGAGAGGAATACATTGCAAGACAAAGAAAAACAGGGTCCTCTTAAACTATTCTGTAGTCCATTACAGCTCTTTGCTCTGGCTTGGACATGAACATCGCAGTCTCGAGTAAACAAAGAAGACTGAATTGATCCAATTAACCTTATCTTATAGAGAGCAGAGGGCAATATGGGACAGAGGGACTGTGATCTGCAGCTGCCCCCCACCTAAAGCAAAACCAAGGATAAATGTGGGACTTCCTGGTAGTAATTACGCAGTAAATTTTTCATGACCTCTCTCTCTCTCTCTCTCTCTCTCTCTCTCTCTCTCTCTCTCTCTCTCTCTCTCTCTCAGACAATTTCTATGTCTGCAGAAGAAACATCACTTGTCATACATAATACTAGTATCATTGTTTTAAATAATAAACTACATCTATATCTAATCTATATCTAGATAAGGCAGGATTTTCAGAATTAGATGAGCTATGTTTAAAATGAAGTCAATGAAAATGAACTGAACGGATCCTTCACAAGTTCCCTTCATATGGAAATATTGATGTTTTCTTTCCTACAGGAAAGGGTTGACAGTCAAGTCACATTCTATCTAGGAATACAGAACTGTGATTACAAACAGAAGACCAAGGAACGTGTGAGTGACTGGCTTGGTAGTTCTTTGTAGTCGTGTTCAAGGTATTCTGTGTGAGATTGTCAGGGGAACTTCTGCACACTCTAGAGGGTGGGCCTGAGCCCCCACCTCTAAAACAGGCACAAACCCCCTTTCCTTTCTTCTGGGCGTTTCGTAGTTCTAATGTTAGAATTAACTTCTTAAAAACCATATAATATATGTTGAACCACAGAGAAAGTTAGTTAAATGCAGGAACAATAGAATAGAAGGCCAATAATCAACCTTCACAGAAATAAGAAAATCCATGTAAGCCCATCACAGTAAAGAGTTCTGTTTCTCTATCCATGAAATAAAAAAATCAAATGTGATCTCTAAGGTTTGGCTAAATAAAATTGAGGAATTATAGCAGTAAGTCAGTGATTAGGAGCACCCCTGGCGGCTCTTGTAGAGGATGCAGAACTCTCAGAACCCACATGGAAGTTCACGGCCACAGGTAACTCCAATATCAACACCTTTTTCTGGCTTCCTCGGTTATCAGGCACACTCACAATGCACATATACACATGCAGGCAAACCCTCATATACATTAGATAAAAAATAAATATTAAAATGATGTATAGTTAATATTGTTTGTTTCACATGACATAAAGCATTTATTAAATCAAGCGATCTAAGGAGGTTCTCAGAGATGCTTTAGCATTGAGTGGTTTGTTTTTATTTTTATTTTTTTCTTATTTGGTTTTACTTTGTTTTATTAGGGATTTGTCCTCAAATAACTCACTTTACAGTAATGGAAGAAATGTCATTTTTCTCAACATAAAAAATATGGACTATTATTTCATCTTAAATTACATGTAAGTTGACTGACAAAGCAGAGATCAATGTCCCAAGAATTTCTCTCTGCCAGTTAAATTCAGACAGTTTTTCTTTTTCCTTTTGATGTACACACAGAGTGAAGAAACGTCTCTGACCCCCTCTTTGAGCAAATAACCATTTTGAGGGTGCTAAAGGAACATTGGCAGGAAGCAACCCTTGCAGATTGCTCGTTTTCCCCCCACATCTCTTTCTCCATCAACTCTGTCACTGCTTGCCTTCCCTCAAACAGTTTGTATTGTTGCATTTCTGATGTCACCCAAGAGACACATTCCACATTAAAGGAACACGACCAGAACAACTTTCCTTTATCCCTCAGTTCTTTACAAAGAGAGGAGAAATAATTACCCAGGTCAATCTGACCTGAGCATAACAGCGTCTTTTGATGCCATCAAAGTTCCATGTTCTGCAGAAAAACAAAACCAAGTAAACAAACAAAAAAGAGTTTATTTTCCAGAAAATCTGCATACATTCCTTAATATTGGTGTGTATTTTAAATTTTTCAAGTCAGCTTTGTATACAAATGAACTAACCCTTCACCTCTGTGATGAAACATTCCTGCTGTCAATGCCAGGATAATCTCATCGCTTCTGCTATTTCAAATCTGTCTGATGATGCCCATTAATCTACTCGTGACAGCTATCATTTTAAGTGCAACAGGGCAGTAGGTGGCTCTGATTTTTGAAACAGAAGTAGTAAAGATAATTAATTCCCTGTACCAATGAACAATTCAGTAACTTTTTCTTAAAACTTAATATCCTCCCATCTAAGAAAACAAAACTCAAGACACAAAAAAACTATGTAAACCCTCAGGAGTACCTGAGGTGCAGAGCCAATAAAACAAGCTTTGCTTAAAAAAAAAAAAATGGGATGCTTATTTGAAAGTTAAGAGATTTCTGGGGGAAATGGCTTGCCTTTGTTCTATGCCCAATGAAAGAAAAGTATCATGTATGTATTTGCAAAGGTCAGTGGAGGTAAAGGGAGAGAAGTATCCAACTGAACATGAAAAACCTCAGTTGGAGTTCAAGAACGAGAAAGGTTTCACAAAGCATAAATGGACTCACCACTGCTCTGCTGCAAGCCAAGTCCCTCAGAGCAAGGCTATGGCAGGAAGATCAGGGAAGTCAAATCCATATACAGACGAGCAGCAAGGTGATTAGAGGAGATGCAGACACAATGAGGTGTGTCAAACCAGACAAGCTGGATACCCAAACCAGAGAGATCTTCCACCTGCACCTTACCACTGGAAGACTGGGTCTAATTTGGAATGATGTAGATGATGGTATAAAAGATAATAGAGAGAAGGATCATGTGAGAGACAGAAGGACTTCCAATCTTGTGACAAAATAGACTGTAGGCAGCGTGCATGGCTGGCCACACAGGTGAGTGAGGTAATAAATCACGTGCCTAGACTTCTCAGAAAATAAGAGATCCTTGTGTGGAGTTCAAAGTGAGTTAGTCTTGCACAAGGCAGAGTAGAGAGTCAATTTCCAAGTTAATCATTCACTCCTTGTAAAGACCTAGGGCAAAACTTTAGTTATACCCAGTTATCTATAAGTTAAACCTGCAGATCAAGGCAGGAGTTTGCATTTCTGGATCTCAGGAAAGTCCAGCACTACTGGAAGAGAAAAGGGTTAAAGTGGTGGCAGCTGAAGTCACCCGTCTAATCCCAGCCTAAACACATGCCTAGGCACAGGGCAGCCAGAACTCTCCAGTTACACCATGAGTGACCACATACGTACCACACCATGTCCTGGACCTGCTTTTATCAATAAACCCTATGGGTTTTTTTTTAAAATGGGTTTTCTTGTAGCATGTTGATTTTATTTAGAAAAGCAGTTCTCATTATAGCAAAACAACACATGAAAACATATACCTTAAATAAGATTTATATTTTTTACAATTTTTATGGCATAGATATTCACTTTAATTCACATAAACTCTAAGCATTCATACAAACACTAAACAAACAAAAAGAAAAAACAAAGGAATACAAGTGGCAGACAAGAACTAAACTGAACAGCTAGATCAGTTTAGGAGAAACAAATTAACCTTTATCAATGTCTGTACCCTGGATGCTGATTCACCTAATATAGACTGGTTGTTTGTCAGTAATATGCTCTGACCATCCGACCAACCAAGAGAACTCAGTTTCTCCATTTACTGATAAAAATTAGAGCTGTGGGCAGTGAACAGACTGTCATATATGGGAATCTATCTCCATGGCCAACCTGCAAAGCCCTTACACACCAGCCTGTGGAGGTAATGATGGCCTATGGGACATAATTGTGGCATGCTGGAGCAACTGAGACTTTTAGCCTTGAATTTGCAATTCTGAATACACTGGGCTAAAACCTTTAGTCTTCCTCTATTTGGGTCTTACCACATTGAAGGAAAATACAAACAAATATCTTAATTAAAGGAAAGACATTATGAAAATAAAAATACAGAGATGTGAAAGCTTTGATGTGTTGAACTTGGAAACTAGGGAAGGGGGTATGATTATGTATGTGCTGCCTTTATTCCCCAAAATAACTGTATAGACAAAAATACCTGTTCAGATGCAGCTCTATCCACTTTTGACATACCATGATACCATGCAGATTCTCTCCCTCTCCCTCTCCCTCTCCCTCTCCCTCTCCCTCTCCCTCTCCCCTCTCCCCTCTCCCTCTCTCTCTGGTTTACTTACTCACTCACTCACTCACTCACTGCAGAGTAACTGTTTCCCCCAATATGCAGCTTACTAGAAATAACCCATACGTAGGGGAGTTTCTAACCACCAATGAATGCACATGCTCTATCAAATCTTTGACTAATATGTGCCATTCTGATTTACTTAGGATTGGTCTCAATATTATCTGTGCAACGGGTTCTATGTGTTAGCTGTGTGCCTTCTGAGAAGCCAATAATTTAGAGAACTAACCCTCAACAAAAAGCCTGAAAGTAGCTTCCACACAGGAGTTGGAGGTATCTTATTCACATTCTGCTCAAGTGAGAAGACAGCAGCAGCATAAAAGCTGCACTGGAGATGGTACACTCCAAGGCATCTCTATTCTGGGTTACTGCCTGCTGTGGACAGTATTGGCCCCAACCTGATTGGTTCTGCTCAGAGTCAGGGAGAGGAATGAAGGGGAAAGCTGTAGATAATTGCTTTTATTTCAACTTATTTAAGAGATGAAATGCAGGGCAACTAATATAATGCACATGCATAAAAAAGGATTATTTGCTTGTGATAAAATGAGAATTGGTAGAAATAAAACAGGAGAAAAAAATCTGTCTCAAGTATGAAGGAAGTACAAGGAAGAGAGGCAACTCATCTTTTTTACTAAATCATTTCTAAAACATCTAAAATACCATGGTTTTTGCAGGACAAAAAAGAACCACAGAGACCACCTTTCTTTATTCTCACCATAAATTAGGTCTTTCTAGGCTGCCATTCAGCAGGAAGTAAAAGAGAGGATTCAATGCTAAAGGCCAAGTGTTTAAGCAGCCTGGCATGGATCTCACTGTGATTGAGATGTTAACACTGTGGAAGTTACTTTTCCTTGATTCAAATAACGTAAAAATTAAAAAGGGAAGATGGGCTTCTCAAAATCTAATAGCTTATCAACATAACTCTGTGTCTACTGTGTAATTATAACTGCTTCAAAGGATTTGAAAATGTAGGAAGAAAATCACATAGCCTTGTATGAAAGGAACTCTTGGAGAAAGTTCAGTAGACAACTCTTGCTGGATCAGGACAGTAAACAGCATTAAGATAGTATAACTTTATTGTGTTATCTAACATTTAACATGCAGAAAAAAAAAAAAGAGACCCAAATCACCATCTTTTAAAAGGCTTAATCTGAAGATAATTGTGCTAGTAAGACTTTATATAAACCAAATCGTATTTCGTAGTCTGTAAGGTTCCATCCAGATCAAATCCTTGTGTAAAATTTACAATAAAAGGTACACTTTCTAGAAATCCCAAAAGGGATAAAGCTATAGTTGTGTAGTCTTCCTTGGCTCTTATCATGGAAACTTACACTCTTACATTCCATTGGTTTTAGTTGTTGTTTGTTTGTTTGTTTCCCAATTAGGTATCTGAATATGTTCATTACAGAAGCAAGTAGACAAGTTTTTCTTCTGAGAAGCAGTAAATTTAAGAAAGAGTGTCTAAAAAGATCCGTCCTGAAAGTACCCAAACTCAGCTGAGTTAGATATCTAGCATAATATTGGGGGTTATTTTTATATACAAACTACCCACCAGGTAAACATGATTTGTCAATATTTCTTATTATAAAAGTGAAGACACAAAAACTTGAGGTTCTGTCTTCATTTTACCTTGGACTTGCTGTGTAACAGTGAGATTGGCGATCATGAAGCAGCTAGAAGAGAAAACCTCCGAAGTCCCTTCTGTCCCTTAGTTTCCAACATGTATATCTCCTTCCAAATGTTTCAGTGGCTACTCACTACCCAGGAATTCTGTGAGGGACAGTGTAGATGTCAGTTCTAAAAAGCACAGAAATGATTCAGTTTCCTGATGAATCTTGTGTTTAAACACTTATTATTTCAATTCATCCCAACAACAAGCTTGCAGGAGACTAAAGAAGGTTTGCAAGCCCACCCAGGCATGGGGTGACAGCCAGGAATACAATTTGAATGTAAATACTACCATAGTCTTTGTATCTTCTCAATACTCAGATCCACCATACATTAATATTCAACTGAAAAGGTGAAAATATGGTCATTGCTACTTTTGTTATTTAACTTTCTGTCAAGGAGAAGGTCAAGTGTGACATTTGTTTGAAGTTTCAAGTTCCTTTAAGATAATTCCTTGAATCAGCAGAGCCCTTGGTGGGATCTCACATGAGAAATTTCAATAACTGCTAATAGAATGAATAATGCATTAATTGCCTTAGAACTACAAGATAAATTAAGGACTTAAAAGATACCTAAAGATAAATGAGTTCTTCAATGACATATTTCTTTAATTTAATCTCTTATGAAATCATACAATGTAAGTATTCAATTATTATTGAATTTTTTTCAAGATTTATAACTCAATGGAGAAAATAACTGTATAGAATATTATTTAATTGTTTTTATATTTTGAGAGAGTTTTCCATCTGAGTCAAGTCATCCTCCTTCTTCAACTATCTCAGTTATATTGTTCCACAGATATGTATTCTCTACACGCATTCTACAGGCATACTTTATCAACCTCTGCAACAAGATTAAACAACAGAAAATTCTAAACATTGCACATTGCCATATTTAAATGGCATGAGTGTTTTGCCTACATGTTTGTATGTGAACAGCTTGTGTGCCTCATGACTGAAGAGGTCAAGAGAGCATCCGATTCCCTGGAACTGGAGCTGCATGTGATTATGAGCTACAATTTGGCTGGGTCCTCTGCATGAGGAACAAGTGTGCTTAACTGCTAAGCCAATTCTCTAATTCCCCAGCACCCAGTTTCTGTTTTATAATACTTAAGATTATCACTATTTAAGAAAAAAAGACCTTAAAGTAACATGCAAAAAGTGAATTCTGATCTACACTTTAAAAAAAATTCCAATATCCGTTTTAAACTGTTTTAACATTGTGTTGCAAAACTAAAGTACACCTGCTTGGCAGTGCTGCTCTGAGATGGCTCTGCTACACAATACCCCTTTCCACTGTGAAACACCGCACCCTCCTTTCTTCTGCCATTATATACCTGACTCACAGTTCAGGTTATCCTCAAGTTGCTGTTGCTCGAGAAAATAGAGATACCAAGAAATATATTAAAGCACAAAGAGTATTTGCAACAAGTTATAAGGAAAATGATTTCTCTGAAATAGAATTTTAAAGCAACATTAAGAGAGATAAATAGATGTGCAACCTTTAAGATTTAAAAATAGTCTTGAAGAAATTAAAACAAAACCAAGAAGCAATGTTTAAGGGAATCTTCCAAAATTATAATGAAAAGAAAGACTCTAAAATGGGAAAAAGAATGAAATTCTGAGTTTAAACTGCCAGATCTGTTTTGGAAAAGCAAAACAGAAACAAAAACTCTTGATTCAAGACAAAATATTAAAATTAACAAAAGGAAACAAGCTAATAGATGTTCAAAACAATACCTCAAATAAGTCCATCTCAAGAGAGAAACATGAAATTCCAGATTCAAAAAGAAACTCTTGCACACTTCCAAAAAAAAAAAAAATGAATGTGTATGTTCAAGAGAAATGGATGAGTAAAAACTAACATTAGTCCTCTGAGCATCTCACCGGTAGGAGGGAAGGCCACGGAAAATTAATACTAGATAAAATGAATGAGGAAAGAATCAAGCTAAATCTTTGTTCAACAGTCTATTAACCAAAGTCAACAGCACACTCTTAGAAGTCTTCTGAAAAGATGTTATCAGGAACTTTAACAACTATACAATCTTTCTCAGAGTTGTATGAGATTATAAAGAAGATAAACAATGGAGGAAATCCCAAGGAAATACACCCTATCCCCACAGTACATAAAACAAAGTTTGCCTTAAGAAACACCACAGCATCCTCATAAATGACCTAGAGCTGCAGCATGGTTGGCTCCCCTTTATCCTGACTGGACTCTTTATGACAGTTATTTGCAAGGAGAGATATTGACCAAATAAACCCTGATTCAAGCTTAAGTATGTCAATATCATATTTAGTGTTTTATCTGGGAATCTAATTGGGCGATGCATTCATTCATTGATTAATTTACATTCATTATTGAGGCAGGTTTTCATTATGGCCCAGGCTACACTGGAACATTTATTCCCTGGTCTCTAGTGTAGGAATTACAAGAAGACACCAGAAAATAAAGTTTATATTAATGTAAAGCTCATAGGATACAATGTATTCTAAATCTAGACAATTATTTATCCTGGAGAAAATAAAAATTGTTTAATGCAATACAAAACAATAACATCCTTAGCTAAAATGCAAACAAGAGATGCAAATAGGGCATTTATCCTTCCCAAATTAAGATACAATACTAGTAGAATGGGAGATGGAAGGTAAGTGACATTTGACCTGAATCAGCTTCCGCAGCTTATGGTTGGTACAGTGCACTTCAAACAGAGAGCAAAGACTTGAGCAGAAAGCATATTAGTCAAAGATAAGGGGATGCAACTAAACCTAACAGGGTTTTGAAAAGTTGAGGAACAGGCACTCTCTCTGAGAGGAAAGAAGTGAGACAGAAAGTGATGTGATCATATGAATGGGTATTTGTAACTTAACATCCCCAAAAGAGAAAAAAAGAATAAGTTATTTTCTTGCAGTGACTATCCTGATAAGGAATACATGCAAACATAGATTTTAGGAGGGCTGCCTGTATGCATGTCACATGTCATCAAACATTACAGTAGGTTCTAAGCTCATTAGACTTGATATTTCCTCCCTGTCTGATAAAATACGATATATAGTAATGACTTATTCATCAAAGAATCGATTTCCAAATAACTAAAACACAAATGAGATCACCAGTTTCTTTCTTTTTGATAACTTTCTCTTTTTTTTAATGTTTTTTACATTTATTTGTTTATTTATTTAACACTACAGAATTTATTTCCCTGGGACGTGGTCCACCCTCCAACTGTTCCATATAGAATTCCTCCTCCCCATTCCCTGTTTCCATGAGGATGTCCCTACCCCCATGACTCACCTAACCCTCTAAACTCTCTGGGGCCCCCAGTCGCTTCAGGGTTAGATGCAACTTCTCTGACTGAACACAGAACCAGCAGTCCTGGGCTGTACATGTGTTGGGGGCCTCATATCAGCTGGTATATGCTGAATGTTTGGTGGTTCAGTGTTTGAAAGATTTCAGGATTCCAGGTTAATTGAGACTGCTTGTCCTCCTACAGGGTCACTGTCCTCCTCAGCTTCTTTCAGCTTTTCCCTAATTCGACAACAGGGGTCAGCAGCTTCTGTCCATTGGTTGGGTGCAAATATCTGCATCTGACTCTTTCAGCTGTTGTTGGGTCTTTCAGAGGGCAGTAATGATAGGTCCCTTTTTGTGAGCTCTCAATAGCCTCAGTAATAGTGTTAGTCCTTGGGACCTCCCCTTAAGCTGGATCCCACTTAGGGCCTGTCGCTGAACATTCTTTCCTTAGGATCCTTTTCATTTTCATCCCTTTAGTTCTTTGAGATAGGAACAATTATGGGTGAGAGCTTTGACTGTGGGATGGCAACACCCTCCCTCATTTGATGGGACCTCATGAACTAGAAAGATCTGTAGGACAATGGACATTGTTAATAAGACAAATCAGCAACCTAGAGATTGGGAAAAAAAAACTTCACTAACCCCACATCTGATAGAGAGCTAATATTCAAAATATATAAGGAATTCAAGAAGCTAATCAGCACAAAAACCTAACAACCCAATCAAAAAAATGGGGTATAAAACTAAGCTGAGAACAAGAGAGGAATCGCTAATGACTGTGAAGCATCTAAAGAAATGTTCAAAGTCCTTAGTGATCAGAGAAATGCAAATCCAAAGGACCCTGAGATCCCACCTTACACAACTCAAAATGGCTAAGATCAAAACCTCAGGTGCCAACTCATGTTGACAAGGATGTGGAGAAAGAGGAACAGTCCTCCATTGCTGGTGGGATTGCAAACTGGTAAAACCACCCTGGAAATCAATCTGGAGGTTCCTCAGAAAATTGGAAATAGATCTACCTGAAGACCCAGCAATACCAAGAGTGCTTGGGAATATACCCAAAAGATACCCCACCATACCACAGGGGCATGTGTTCCATTATGTTCATGGTGGCCTTGTTTATGATAGACAGAAGCTGGAAACAACCCAGATGTTCCATTACAGAGATTGGATATAGAAAATGTGGTTCATTTACACAATGGAGTACTACTTAGCTATTAAGAATGAGGATATCCTGAGTTTTGCAGGCAAATGGATGGAACTAGAAAATAGCATCCTGGGTGAGGTAACTCAGACCCAAAAGGACATACATGGTATTAACTCACTAATAAGTGGATATTAGCCCCCCTCCCCGCAAAAAAAAAAAAAAAAAAAAAAAAAAAAAAAAAAAAAAAAAAAAGTGTAGAATACCCAAGACATAATCCACAGAACTCAAAAAGCTCAGCAAAGTGAAGGGCCCAAATGAGGACCATTTGGGAGAGAGAAGAAAGCAATCACAAGTGGGGAGGGAGGGAGGGACCTGGGAGGGAAAGTTGATAGGCGTGGGGGGGGTATGGAGAGGGGAACCTGATCTGGTATTGGGTGGGGTGAAAAGGACTGAAGTCCTGAGGGCCAGCAGAAAGAACGGAAACAGGCAACCTCAGGAGGTAAGAGGTTCGGAGGACCCTCCAGAATGCACCAGAGACCTGGGAGGTGAGAGACTCTCAGGACTCAAACGGAGGGACCTTAAATGAAATGCCTGACAGTAGGGAGAAGGTACTTATAGATCCCACCTCCAGCAGGAAGACAGGGCACCAGTTGATTTCTTAAAGCTACTTCTAGAAGAGAAATTTGTCACATAAATCCTATTTGTTTGTATCTGCTGCTTTAATTTATACAAATTATTTGATTCTTAAAAGTCTGAGAGGGGAAAAGGCTGCTTTTTAATTTTTGTTTCATTTAAAGTTTAATTAAATGAATGTTTTTTTATTTATTAGATATTTTCTTTATTTACATTTCAAATTTTACCCCCTTTCCCCATATCCCCTCTGAAACCCCCTCTATTCCATCCCCCCTCGCCCTGCACATAAATCCACCCACACCTGCTCCTCGGTCCTGACATTCCCCTACACTGGGGCATCGAGCCTTCACAAGACCAAGGGCTTCACCTCTCACTGATGTCCCACAAGGCCATCCTCTACTTCATATGCAGCTGGAGCCATGAGTCCCTCCTTGTGTACTCTTTGGTTGATGGTTTAGTCCCTGGGAGCTCTCGGGGTACTGGTTAGTTCATATTGTTGTTCCTCCTATGGGTCTGCAAAGCCCTTCAGCTCCTTGGGCCATTTCTCTACCTCCATCATTGGGGACCCTGTGCTCACTCCAATGGATGGCTGTGAGCATCCACTTCTGTATTGTATTTGTCAGGCACTGGTAGAGCCTCTCAGGAGACAGCTCTATTAGGCTCCTGTCAGCAAGCTCTTGTTGGCATTCACTATAGCGTCTGGGTTTGGTAACTATATATGGGATGGATCCCCAGGTGGGACAGTCACTGGATGGCCTTTTCTTCAGTTTCTGCTCCAAACTTTGTCTCTGTAACTCCTCCCATGGGTATTTTGATCCCCCTTCTAGGAAGGACTGAAGTATCCACACTTCGGTCTTCCTTCTTCTTGGACTTTTTAACAGATACTTTTAATACAGTTCAAGGTACAATTCTAGAACGATACTTTATTACTTAATAACTGATACCTAATTGATCAGAAGGTTATTAGACTATGTATGTGGAATCAGGCACTTGAGCAAAAGTGCACCATGGTCTTCTTCAAGTGCTGGATTTCTCCAGATTTGGTGAAATCACAGAGCAGAAAAATAATGTATAGAGTTCATATTTAGAATTGCCTATACATTTTCTCTATTTTTCATATAATTGTATATAAAATTCATGTTTCTATACAATTTTATTTCATTTCATTTATTTTGTACATGATAAATGGATAATAAATACATTTTTTATTTTTATTTATAGTGTTGGACATGCTTCCACATGCCTGAGACCATGTGCCACAGTGTATGTGTGACAGTCTGAGACAACTAAAAGTAGTCTCTTGTCTTCTTCCATCATGAAAGTCACGGGTTCAGATTTAGGCCCTCAAGTATAGCAACAAGTAACCTTTGCCTCTGAGCCAACTCATATGTACACATTTTCTTTCCCCTTGTTACTGTCCTTTCTCATGCCGTAGGCTTAACTCATGTTACATGCTTATGCCTAATTTGTGTTCCTACAAGTGGGATGGCAACAGACCAATATCAATAATGAATTGAAAAATTATGCTAATATACTCTTCTATAAATTATACAGATGCAAAAATACACATACTTCTCACTCACACACACACACCCTTCACACACACTCACACAAACACACACTCTCACATTTATTTCACATACACATAAACACACACATGCTCACACACAGACAAAAACTACACACACACACCACACACACACACACACACACACACACACACACACACACACACACACACACACACAAATACTACACACACACACACACACATAGTATGACATAGTCATGAAGATTTTGGATTTCCAAGACCAACTCTTTGGTTCAGTCCCCAGTTCCACCATCTTCTCTATCTGCTTCTCTTTCCAAGTTTTTTCTGTTGATATTATTACAGTCTCCCCCAAAATTGCCATGAGCATGAAATGAGATGATGTTCTAAGTTCTTAGAGTAATGTCCAAAGCACAGCTGAAACACATTAATAATAGTTTATTGCTGACCTCAAGGAATAGAATTAGTCACTATATTCCTAGAACCAAAGGAGATGAGCAAGCTTTATTTTAAAAAATAACTACAGAATAAAATAGGATTTTTTTGTTTTACTGTGGAAATAGTACACTGTACGAAGTACAGCCTCTGATTTTTGTCTAATATTAAGCTCTTTGTCTCTGGAGATACCTGGCACATAGTTCATTTATTTTCTAAAAGTATCACAATAATATATATATATATATATATATATATATATATATATATATATATGCATACTTACTAAAAAAAAGTTTACAATAATGCTCTATTCAGCTCATTGAAATATTTCAAATATATTTTCTTTTTTTGCTTCTTAACTTTAAGGCTTAAATTGGACAGTGTAAAAATATAAGTCTTTTGCAAATAACTACAACTGGAAGATAAGGAATCTAAAAGAGGATACATAAAATTAACATGCCAATTGGCATGACTTAGGCTCTTAAGGGAAGGTGCCAGTATACTCACAGAATCATCTAGGAAATCACATTGGAAAATCAGAATAGCCTCCTAAAATCTCACTTTCCCTCTGGGGTTTCTTAGTGTACCTTCCTAGAGAAGCGTTTTGGATATAGTTGTAAAGACAGCTGTGTTTTACACAACTATTTTCGAACTTCCCCCATTCACTTGCAAATATTAATTGACCAGATTTCACTTGCTAAGTATCATAGCCAGACCCAGCATAGTGTGGCACACAGTTTCTGTTGAGCACAGAATTATGGTTTTTTTTTTTTTTTTTTGAGTTTTCATGAAATGACCCAGAGTATTTGACCCCTCTTCAATGTGACCTGTGTGCAGACACTAGTCAACATGGCTTACTCTGCTTCCTGCGCCCCCTGGCCTCCCTGTGAGAACTGACTTTTGTCATGTCAATGTCCAGCAACAGCATTTTATTTTAAACCATAGGTCATGTATGCATAAAGGGTAGTTCCCCGCCCCCAGGACTAAAATCTCATCTTCATAGTGCTCTGGTGGTATTTTAGAACTATGTTTTAATGCTTTTTATAACCTGTTACATATTACCTGAGCTTTCCTACTGTTATAAGATAGGTCCACGGAGAACAGAATCATTTCTTGTAATTGCTTTCTTTCAAAGATCAGTCATGAAATTTACTCAAGTACCACGAGTATATATAGTGTTTTATACTTATTAAATTTATTTTATTGACCATGAAAATGGTCACTCAAATCTTTTGTCCTAAAACTAGACATTGAGATTATTATTCAGATTGTCTCCCATTTTTATGATAGAAGTATGATTGGCTTTCTTCAGTAAGTGCTTAGTGAGTACAATTTTGTGGGTGTAAAATTACCCCACCCCACATAGACTCATGCTTCAGAACGCTTTGTCCCGTGCTGGTGATGCTATTTGAGTAGGCTGTAACACTTTCAAGATATGGAAAGAGGTGGAAGAGTGTCCTTTTTTATTTATTTTAATTAATTAATTTTTTTACACTCTATATTCCATTCCCCCTCTGTCTTAGTCAGGGATTCTATTCCTGCACAAATATCATGACCAAGAAGCAAGTTGGGGAGGAAAGGGTTTATTCGGCTTACATTTCCACACTGCTGTTGATCACCAAAGGATGCAGGACTGGAACTCAAGCAGGTCAGGAAGCAGGAGCTGATGCAGAGGCCAAGGAGGGATGTTCTTTACTGGCTTGCTTCCCCTGGCTTGCTCAGCTTGTTCTCTTACAGAACCCAAGAATACCAGCCCAGGGATGGTCCCACCCACAAGGGGCATTTCCCCCTTGACCACTAATTGAGAAAATACCTTACAGCTGGATCTCATGGGGGCATTTCCTCAACTAAAGCTCCTTTCTCTGTGATAACTCCAGCTGTATCAAGTTGATACAAAACTAGCCAGTACAATTGACCCCTTGTCAACTTGACACACAAACACATCACTAGTAAGCCTCAACCCTTAGTTCTTATTCATCCCAAGAACTTAAATAACTTTAAAATTCCCACAGTCTTTGCAAGTTCTTAAAATTTCAAACTCTCTTAGAATCCAAAGTCTTTTGAATTAAAAGCCTCTTAACTGTGGGTTCCACTAAAATACTTTCTTCAAGAGGGAAAAGCATCAGGGCACAGTCACAATCAAAAGCAAAATCAANCTCCAACCGTCCAATGTCTGGGATCCAACTCGAAATCTTCTGGGCTCCTCCAAGGGCTTGGGTCACTTCTCCAGCCATGCCCTTTGTAGCACACACCTCGTCTTCTGGGCTCCAGATGCCTGTACTCCACCGCTGCTGATGTTCTTGGTGATCATCTCATGGTACTGGCATTTCCAAAACACTGCACGACACCTTCAGTCCTGGGCCATCAATTGCAACTGAGGCTGCACCTTCACCAATGGCCTGCTGAGCCTCAGCTGCTCTGCATGACCCCTTCATGCCTTCAAAACCAGTACCAACTGGGTGACTCTTACACATTACCAAGTCCTGCTGCAGCACAAAGTACAACCTTGGCTATCTCTGGAACACAGCCTCTTTGTGCTCTCAGAAAATACTTCCCAAAGATGTCACCTCAATGATGCTGGTTTCTTCTTAATCACTGCTAATTTCTTAGCTCCAGCTAACCAGCATCAATAGTCCCAGTAATGCAAAGGTTTTGC
>NC_034597.1:103767914-103770939 GCF_900095145.1 Mus pahari
TTTCCCCCTTGATCACTAATTGAGAAAATACCTTACAGCTGGATCTCATGTAGGCATTTCCTCAACTAAAGCTCCTTTCTCTGTGATAACTCCAGCTGTGTCAAGTTAACACAAAACTAGCCAGTATACCCTCATTCACCCTCCAACTCTTCCACATCCCATACCTCCTTCCACACCCCTGTCTCCACCTAGATGTCCCCATGCCCCACCCCACCTGACATCTAAACTCCCTGGGGCCTCCAGTCTCTTGAAGGTTAAGTGCATCATCTCTGAATGAACACAGATCCAGCAGTGCTCTGCTGTATGTGTGTTGGGGGCATCACATCAGCTGGTGGATGCTGCCTGGTTGGTGGTCAAGTGTTTGAGAGATCTCAGAAGTCCAGGTTAATTGAGATCGCTGGTTCTCCTACAGAATAGCACTTCTCCTCAGCTTCTTTCAGCCTTCCCTAATTCAACAACAGGGGTCAGCAGCTTCTGTCCATTGGTTGGGTGCAAATTTCTGCATCTGACTCTTTCAGCTGTTGTTGGGTCTTTCAGGGCAGTTATGCTAGGTTTGTTTTTGTGAGTGCTCCACAGCCTTAGTAATAGTTTCAGGCCTTGGTACCTCCCCTTGAGCTGCATCCCACTTTATGCCTGTCACTGGGCCTTCTTTTCCTCAGAGTCCTCTTCTTCTGTCCTTGTAGTTCTTTCAGACAGGAACATTATAGGTCAGAGTTGAGACTGTGGGATAACAACCCAATCCCTCACTTCCTGTCCTGTCTTCCTGCTGGAGATGGGCTCTATAAATTCCCACCCTCTACTGTCAGTCATTTCATCTAAAACCCCTCCTTTTGAGTCCTGATAGTCTCTGACCTCCCAGATCTCTTGAGCATTCTGGAGGGAGTCCCCGGCCTCCTAAATCCTGAAGGAAGTTGCCTGTTTCCATTCTTTCTGCTGGCCCTGAGGCCTTCAGTCCTTATCCTTCACCCAATACCAGATCAAGTTCGCCTTTCCCCACCACCACCCCTCGGTCCACTTTCCCTCCCACTTCCTTACCTCCTTACCTCCCTCCCCACCATTAATTGCTTTCTTCTCTCTCCAAAGTGGGACTGTGGCATCCTCACTTTGGCTTGTTGAATATTTTGGACTGTATCGGTATTCTGTAGATTATTTATTTATTTATTTATTTATTTGGCTATTATCCACTTATTAGTGAGTACAAACCATGCATGTTGTTCTGGGTCTGAGTTATCTCACTCGGGATGATATTTTCTAGTTTCATTCATTTGCCTGCAAAACTCAGGATGTCCTCATTCTCAATAGTTGAGAAGTATTCCATTGTGTAAATGAACCACATTTTCTGTATCCATTCTTCTGTATTGGGGCATCTAGGTTGTTCCCAGCTTCTGGCTATAGCAAATAAGGCTGCTATGAACATAGTGGAGCACATGTCCCTGTGGCATGATGGGACACCTTTTAGGTATATTCCCAAGAGTGGTATTGCTGGGTCTTCAGGTAGATCTATTTCCAATTTTCTCAGGAACCTCCAGAATAATTTCCAGAGTGGTTGCACCAGTATGCAATTACACCAGCAATGGAGAAGTCTCCCTCATTTTCCACATCCTTGTCAACATGAGGTTTTGATCTTAGCCATTCTGGTTGGTGTGACGTGAAATCTCAGGGTCGTTTTAATTTGCATTTCTCTGATCACTAAGGATTTGAACATTTCTTTAAGTGCTTCTCAGCCATTAGAGATTCCTCTGTTGTTAATTCTCAGCTTAGTTCTATACTGTTGCAGTAACTCTCTTCCCAAATATGCCTCAGCAATGAAAACACAACAGTTAATATGAATACATGCTGTGTGCCTAGATTGGGCAGATCTACCACTATACTACCATCTTCCACAGCTTGTGAGACCCCTTAGAACTTGCAGTTTCCTCAGGTCATGTGCTTTTCTGTTTTTCTTCTCCTTCCTCCTCTGCATCCTCTCATTCTTATATTTTCTCCTTCTCTCCCCCACCTTCTGCTCCACCTTCCCTTTTATCTGCCCAATTATCAGCTCTCCTTTATTTTACAAATGAAGGTGGGAAGCAAGTTTATAGGAAATCACCTGAGTGCTGACTCATTCCTTATTCACAACCACTCATAGGAGAATGGAATTAACATAAAACATAATTAGCCCCAGGGCTATATACAACACTATACCCCGTTTTTTGATTAGGTTGTTTGGATTTTTGGTGGTTAGCTTCTTGAGTTCTTAATTTATTTTGGATATTAGCCCTCTATTGGATGTGGGGTTAGTGAAGATTTTTCCCAATCTCTAGGTTACCAATTTGTCTTATTGATGATATCCTTTGCCTTATAGAAACTTTCCTGTTTCCTGTTCCATTTATCAATTCTTACTCTTTTTTGTTTGTTTGTTTGTTTGTTTGTTTGTTGTTGTTGTTGTTTTTCGAGACAGGGTCTCTCTGTGTAGCCTTGGCTGTCCTGGAACTTACTCTGTAGACCAGGCTGGCTTTGAACTCAGAAATCCACCAGTCTCTGCCTCCCAAGTGCTGGGACTAAAGGCATGCACCACCACACCAGGCTTCAGTTCTTACTCTTAAAGCATGAGCCATTGGAGTTCTGTTTAGCAAATTTCCCCCTGTGCCAATGAGTTCAAGGCTCTTTCCCACTTTCTCTCCTATTAGATTCCATGTATCTGGTTTTATGTTGAGGTCCTTGATTCACTTGGATTTGAGCTTTGTACAAGGTGACAAATGTGGGTCTATTTTCATTCTTCTACGTACAGAGAGCCAGTCAGATGAGCACTATTTATTGAAGATGCTTTCTTTTTTCCATTGTATATTTTTGGCTTCGTTGAAAGATGAAGTGTCCACAAATGTGTGGTTTTATTTCTAGGTCTTCAATTCTATTTCATTGATAATCATCATTTATGTCTCTATACAAATACTATGCAGTTTTTATCACTGTTGCTATGTAGTAAAACTTGAGGTCAGGGATGGTGATTCCCCCAGCTGTTCTTTTATTGTTAAGAATTGTTTGT
>NC_034597.1:103770955-103776882 GCF_900095145.1 Mus pahari
ATTTCTAGGTCTTCAATTCTATTTCATTGATAATCATCATTTATGTCTCTATACAAATACTATGCAGTTTTTATCACTGTTGCTATGTAGTAAAAATTGAGGTCAGGGATTTTGATTCCCCCTGCTCTTCTTTTATAGTTAAGAAATGTTTTTGCTATTCTTTTTTTTTTTTTTGCCTTTCCAGATGAATTTGGGAATTGCTCTTTCCATGTCCTTGAAGAATTGTATTGGGATTTTGATGGGGATTGCATTGAAACTATAGATTGGCTTTGGTAGGATGGTTATTTTTCCTATGTTAATTCTGCCAATCCATGAGCATGGGAGATCTCTCCATTTTCTGAGATTGTCTTTGATTTCTTTCTTGAGAGACTTGAAGTTATCGTCATACAGGTCTTTTACTTGTTTGGTTAGAGTTATCCCAAGATATTTTATACTATTTGTGGATGTTGTGAAGGGAGTTGTTTCCCTAATTTCTTTCTCACCCTGTTTATCATTTGTATAAAGGAAGGTTACTGATATATTTGAGTTAATTTTATATCAAGTCACTTTGCTAAAGTTGTTTATCAGCTGGAGAAGTTCTCTAGTACAATTTTTGGGGTTGCTTATGTTTACTATCATATCATCTGCAAATAGTGATATCTTTATTTCTTCTTTACAAATTCATATGCCCTTGATCTCTTTTTGTTGTCTTATTCTAGGTACTCTATTGAATAGGTTTGGGGAGAGTGGGCATCCTTGTCTTGTCCCCAGTTTCAGTGGGATTGATTCAGTATGCCTTCATTTAATTTGATATTGGCTGTTGCAGTAAATTGCTTTTATTATGTTTAGGAATGGGCCTTTACTTCCTGATTTCTCCAACACATTTAACATTAATGGGTGCTCTATTTTGTCAAATGCCTTTTCTGCATCTAAGTAGGTGGTCATGTGATATTTTTCTTTGAGTTTGTTTATATAATGGATTACATTAATGGATTTTAGTATATTAAGCCAAATTTCATCCCTGGGGTAAAGCCTACTTGATCGTGGTGAATGATGGTTTTGATGTGTTCTTGGATTCGGTTTGCAAGAATTTTATTGAGTATTTTTGCATCAATATTCCTAAGCAAGAATGACCTGAAGTTCTCCTTTTAGGTTGGGTCCTTGTGTGGTTTAGGTATCAGAGTAATTGTGGATCCATAGAACAAGTTAGGTAGTGTTCCTTCTGCTTCTATTTTATGGAATAGTTTGAGGAAAATTGGTATCAGGTCTTCTTTGAAGGTCTAGTAAAATTCTGCACTAAATCCATCTGGCCCAGGACTTTATTTGATTGGAAGGTTTTTTAATGAATTCTATTTCTTTGTGTGATATGGGCCTGTTTAGATAGTTTACCTGCACTTGATTTAACTTTAGTATGTGGCATCTGTCTAGAAAACCATCCATTTCATCTAGATTTTTGAGTTTTGTTGAATATGTGCTTTTATAGTAGGATCTGATGATTTTTTTGAATTTCTTCCATTTCGGTTGTTATATCTCCCTTTTCATTTCTGATTTTGTTAATTTAAACACTGCCTCCCAGTCCTTTAGTTGGTTTGGCTAGGGGTTTATCTATCTTGTTGATTCTCTCAAAGAACCATCTTTTTGTTTTGCTGATTCTTTCCATTGTTTTCCTTGTTTCTATTTGGTTAAATTCTGCCCTGAGTCTGACTATTTCCTGCCTTCTAGTGCTCTTGGGTGAGTTTGCTTCTTTTTGTTCTAGAGCTCTCAGGTGTGGTATTAAGTTGTTAGTGTAAGATCTCTCCAGTTTCTTTACCAGGACACTTAGTGCTATGATCTTTCCCCTTAGCACTGCTTTCATTGTGTCCCATAAGTTTGGGTATGATGCCTCAATATTTTCTTTAAATTCCAGGAACTTTTTAATTTCTTTCTTTATTTCTTCCCTGACCGTGTTATCATTGAGTAAAGAGTTGTTCAGTTTCCATGTGTATGTGGACTTTCTATACTTTTTGCTGTTATTGAAGACCAGCCTTATCACATGGTGATCTGATAGGATGCATGGGATTATTTCAATCTTTTTGTATCTGTTGAGGGTTGTTTTGTGACCAATTATATGGTCGATTTTGGAGAAGGTGCCATGAGGTGCTGAGAAGAAGGTGTATTCTTTCGTTTTAGGATAAAATGTTCTGTAGATATCTGTTAAATCCACTTGGTTCATAACCTCTCTTAGTTTCACTGTATCTCTGTTTAGTTTCTGCTTCAATAACCTCTCCATTGGTGAGAGTGGGGTGTTGAAATCTCCCATTGAAATCTATTATTGTGTGGGATTCAATGTGTATTTTGAACTTTAGCAAAGTTTCTTTTATGAATTTGCGTGCTCTTCCTTTTGAGACATAGATGTTCAGAATTGAGACTTTCTCTTGGTGGATTTTCCTTTTGATGAATATAAAGTGTCCTTCATCATGCTTGATAACTTCTAGTTGAAAGTCTGTTTTATTGGTTATTGGGTTAGCAACTCCTGCTTGTTTTCTGGAACCATTTGCTTGAAAGACCTTTTTCCACCCTTTTACTCTGAGATAGTGTCCATGTTTGTTATTGAGGTGTGTTTCTTGCATGCATCAAAATTTTGGATCTTATTTGAGTATCCAGTCTGTTAGCTTATTTCTTTTTATAGGTGAATTGAGACCATTAATATTGAGAAATATTAATGAGAGATGACTGTTGGTTCATGATATGTTTGTTTTGTAGGTGGCTTTATGTGCTTGTGACTCTGCTTTTGAATTTGTTGTGAGACACTTAATATTTTGTCCTTTCTTTGGTGCATATATCTTCCTTGTGTTGTAGTTTTCTATCAAGGATTCTCTGTAGGGTTGGGTTGGTAGATAGGTACTGTTTGAATTTGGTTTTGTCCTAAAATATTTTATTTTCTCCATCTATGACGATTGAAAGTTTGGCTGGACATATTTTGGTTTCCGTTTCTTACATGGTCTTGTGCTTGCCTCTTGACATCTGGTTATCCCTGATCTTTGTTGGTCTGAGTGACTGTCTGGAATCTGCCCCTTTTGTCCCTGGGTTGCTTCATGTCTCCTAGTATGCCTGAAGCCCTGGCTGTATCAGACCACTAGTGTGGCCTTCCACCTGGGGACTCTTCATAGGGGCAGAGAAGTAGCTGATCTGTTGCACTGGCTACAGTAGGTCTCCTTGGAGTCCTTCAGACACTTGGGTCTTCAGTGGAGTCTTCAAACTGTTGTTCAGCTGCCCTGAGTGCAGCTGATCCTCAACTGCTCTGAGTGCAGTGGATTCTCAATTGTTCTGAGTGCAGAGGGTCCTCAACTGTTCAACTGCTCTGAGTGCAGAGCGTCCTCAACTGCTTTGAGTGCAGAGGGTCCTCTAGCATTTGATCAGGATACGGTATATTCGTGGAAGCAGACCAGCTAGGAGTCTGCCCCAGCAGCAAGCACTGGGAAGAACGGAAAGAGTACCTTAAGAGTTACAGGCACAGTCCACTCTGCTTCCTTATAACCCTTCCTGATTGCTCAGATGTGAGCGAGCTCCTGCTGCCAAGCTGCAAGTCACTCCCACCACCATGCATACACCATCACTCTGAACCACATTCCCTAAAAACATGAACCAAGGTAAATCCTTCCACCCTTAAGCTGCTCCTTTCAGATATTTAGGTACAGCAATGCATCCCAGCTTGACTTCTGTGAATAAAGGGGCAAAGCACATGAGAACGTAGATAATTTGTTTAGGTAACCAGCAGTGGGATTATAACATCATACTATAGTTTTAGTTTTAATCTCTTGAAACATGGTACCTAAAATAACCATATGCAAAACAATAAAACTGGTTTGTATTCTTCTTACACCACCATGCTGATGGCCTATTCTATATTATCGTAATTATAAGAACTCCTATGGTAACTTTGGACCTTCCCTAATCTACTATAAATTTAAAACCTGAAGTTCACCAGCACAAATCTTAATTACATCTACATCTTTAACATTCTTTGCTATTTAGGCTACCAAACGTCCAGATTTTAGGACTTGATGGGGAAAAAATCGGAAAATGATTTTATTGGCTGGTTGCTCTTAGCATCTGGGGAAAAAACGATGAATGAAAAGAAGGAGTTGTGTGATAAAATCGAAAGGCTCCAGACACAAGTAAATGATCTAAAAGTTGCTAAGTGTGTCCTTGAAGAGAATCTTCTCTCCTGCAGCCATAGAGCTCAAGTTGCAGAAAATCAAACTGAAATCCTCATTGTAAGGTTGNCTNAACTACAGNGACAACTCAAGTCTCAGCCNCAGAGTGTGTCGACAGTTAAAGTAAGGGCACTAATTGGCAAAGAATGGGATCNTATAACTTGGGATGGGGATGTGTGNGAAGACTGTGTTGAAGCTGAGAATTTTGAATCTTCAGATTCTCAAGNGTTTGCCCCACCTGAGGAAGTAGTTCCCTCAGCCCCACCCCTTGAAATAATGCCTTCCCCACATGAGGAAATTAATTATGCAGAGTCTGATAGACCAGCAGTGACTTTTACTGAAGAAAATGCCAGACAAGACAATACTGATGTTTCTCAAGGCCCACCAATAGTTTCTTCTAGACCTGTAACTAGACTCAAAGCAAAACAGGCTCNTAGAGGGGAGGTAGAAAGTGTAGTTCATGAGGAAATTCACTACACTACTAAGGAGATTAATGAGTTTGCTAATTTATTCAAGCAGAACCTGGCAAATATGTGTGGGAATGGATTTTAAGGGTGTGGGAAAAGAGTGGAAGGAACATAAAATTAGAGCAGGCTGAGTTTATTGACATGGGCCCTCTGAGTGGAGATTCTAGATTTAATACACAAGCTTGCACAGTTAAAAGAGGTGTCAAAGGTTTGTTTGAATGGTTGGCTGAAGTGTTTATCAAAAGATGGCCTGGAAAGGACTTGGAGATGCCTGATATCCCATGGCTTAGTGTTGATGAAGGGATTTTAAGACTTAGGGAAATTGCAATGNTAGAGTGGATATATTGTGTAAAACCTAATCTTCCACAATGGGAAGGTCCAGAAGATATGCCCTTTACCAGCTCTACAAGATGCAAACTGGTGAGAGGGGCACCAGCACATTTGAAGTTTTGTTCTTGCCCTTTTCCTTGTGCCAGACCTTAGCATTGGCAATGCTGTTGCTCAATTAGATGAATTAAATTCAATGGGTTTAACAAGGGTCAGCAGGCAGCATTGAATTGCCAGAGACAAGGTGATCCTAGTTATTATAGTGGACAGTGTAGACGAAACAATGCTTATAATAACATACCCCGTAATGGTCAGTACAGGAGAGGGGAAATTTATAATGGCATGACTCGCTTGGACCTTTGGTACTGGCTAATCGTTCATGGTGTTTCCAGGAATGAAATACATAAGAAGCCTACTGGATATCTGTTTGATCTGTATAAGCAGAAAAATTCTCAAACAAATGAAAGAAAGGCTACATTAGATCATGGTAAACAGCAATGTTAGCCAGTGAATCAATTTCCAGATTTGAGCCAGTTAGCAGATCCGGAACCCCTTGAATGAAGGGGTGGCCAGGTTCCCCTGAGGAAGGATTTTGATAAGACACTAAAAGTTTTGCTGTTACCCTTTCTCCAGTTCTTCCCCAGAGGGACCTACGGACTTTTACAAGGGTAAATGTACACTGGGGAAAAGGAAATAATCAGACTTTCCGGGGTCTATTGGATACTGGTTCTGAACTGACACTGATCCCAGGAGATCCAAGAAACAATGTGGCCCTCCAGTTAAAGTAGGGGCTTACAGAGGGCAGGTAATTAATGGAGTTTTGACTGATTTCCGACTCACAGTAGGTCCAGTAGGTCCCCTAACACATCCTGTGGTCATTTCCCCAGTTCCACTATGTATAAATGGGATAGATATACTCAGAAACTGGCAGAATTCTCATATTGGTTCTCTGAACTGT
>NC_034597.1:103781817-103785159 GCF_900095145.1 Mus pahari
TAAGTCATCAATAAATTCCTTTACTATATAGAGACTATCTGTAAGTTCTTTGATTCTAGAAAACCCTGACTAATACCTTTGATAGACAGTATTCAGGCCACCACAACTTGTATTAAGGTTTACTAATAATTTAAGCAATGTAAGTAGGTATGAGGTAGAAGTAAAACAGAGCTAATCCTGTTTACTGATGTGTCTCTCTTGAATCTTTCCCACTTCAAATGTGAATTCTGTTACCAATTATGAGGAACAGGTGGTCTCCAAGTAAGGTGTACAAATTACTTTCTCAGCAAGTGATGAACATTTATGTTATTAATCAACTGCATTTTATGATCATTGAGTCCAATCATTAAATGATCTACATGACAGTCTGCAGGGAAACTTCTTCATAAATCCATATATTAGATTTGCTTATGTAAGTAACCAGGCATAGCTTCACAAGAGCATCGCACTGCGGAGTACTTCCAAACCATCATCATTAGTCCTTTTATCAGGAGACTCATCATTGTCTACATGTTTACAACAAAGTAGATTTGATTATGGGTATTCTTTCCTTGGGAAGCTCCTTTCATAATGGAAAGAAATAGATCCTGAGCCAGCTGCTCTAAATGCTTTCCTTACAGTCGCTGAGGTGGATTTGATGCCAAAAATGACACGATAGAGTAAACAAAGACAAAGTTGTGTTTGAAGATGTCCAGGTATTTGAGAAAGTTTATAGAGGATTGATGATAATAGAAAATGTTCTATATAATGCGAAACAAAGGATATTTAAAGGTCAGATGCATGGGGGGTCATGGAAAGGTAACTTAGTCGAATAGCATTAGGAAGACAGCCTGGGTAGAGATGGAAAACACCACCAGTAAATTCCTTACCTCAAGACAGTGGAGAGGTGACCAGTATCCAAAAGAAGATGCAGAGAACAAAAATCAATTAGAAAAGAAAATATAATATGTCTTAAAATGTCACCTCTCATGCTTGACGAGGGGTAATTGTCACAGATATTCTATAGTAAAAAGCATGAAAGGAAGAAAGAGGGAGAGAGAAAGAGAGAGAGAGAGAGAGAGAGAGAGAGAGAGAGAGAGAGAGAGAGAAAAGAATAAACAGAAAATTAGAAGAATCAGAAAGAGATACCGCTACTAATTGAGAAATATCTCAGAAACATATGTACAGAAATTCTATTACATCACCAAAGAAGGAAATCAAGCAAAGAGGGAGCTGGAAGAGTTCAAGCATGTAAAGTTGTTATCTGATATTAAAATCATATGAAAGGGTTAACTACCACAAAAGAGAAAACAAGCATACAAACACACACAGACACACACACACACACACACACACACACACACAGAGGGAGAGAGAAAGAGGTAGGAGACAGAGACACAGACACACAGAGAGATACAGTTCTTTAAAGAATACAATTATACTTCACAAAAATTTAGCAGCCAATAATAATAAATTATCATATAATAATTATATATGCATAATTATTATATATTATGATATAATAATATAAAATAATAATAGTAATTATGGTATATTTTCTTTTTTTATTCTTTGCTATATTTCTTTTTTTCCAATTTTTATTAGATATTTTCTTCATTTACATTTCAAATGCTATTCTGTAAGTCCCCTATAACCTCCACCGTGCTCCCACATCTTGACCCTGGGATTCCCCTGCATTGGGGCATATAAAGTTTGCAAGACCAAAGGGCCTCTCTTCCCAATGATGGCCGATTAGGCCATCTTCTGCAACATATGTAGCTAGAGACACAAGCTCTAGAGGTATTGGTTAATTCATATTGTTGTTCCACCTGTAGGGCTGCAGACCCCTTCCTTGGGTACTTTCTTCAGCTTCTCCATTGGGGGCCCTGTGTTCTATCCAATAGCTGACTGTGAGCATCCACTTCTGTGTTTGCCAGGAATTGGCATAGCCTCACAAGAGACAGCTATATCAGGGTCCTTTCAGCAAAATCTTGCTGGCATATGCAATAGTGTCTTGGTTTGGTGGCTGATTATGGGATGGATCCCCAGGTGGGGCAGTCTCTGGATGGTCCATCCTTTCGTCTCAGCTACAACCTTTGCCTCTAGAACTCCTTCCATGGGTATTTTGTTCCCTTATTCTAAGGAGGAATGAAGTATCCACAGGTTGGTCTTCCTTCTTCTTGAGTTTCTTGTGTTTTGCAAATGGTATCTTGGGTATTCTAAGATTCTGGCCTAATATCTACTTATCAATGAGTGCATATCAAGTGACTTCTTTTGTGATTGGGTTACCTCACTCAGGATGATATCCTCCAGGTGAATCCATTTGCCTAAGAATTTCATGAATTCATTGTTTTTAAGTGCTCAGTAGTACTCCATTGTGTAAATTTACCACATTTTCTGTATCCATTCCTCTGTGGAGGGACATCTAGGTTCTTCCCAACTTCTGGTTATTATAACTGAGGCTGCTATGAAAATAGGGGAGCATGTGTCCTTATTACAAGTTGGAACATCTTCTGGGTATATGCCCAGGAGAGGAATTGCTGCAGCTTCTGGTGGTACTGTCCAATTTTCTGAGGAACCGCCAGAGAGATTTCCACAGTGGTTGTACCAACTAGCAATCCCAACAACAATGGAGGAGTGTCTCTCTTTCTCCACATCCTCGCCAGTATCTATTGCCACCTGAATTTTTGATCTTACCTATTTTGACTGGTGTGAGGTGGAATCTCAGTATTGTTTTTATTTACATTGCCCTGATGATTAAGGATGTTGAACATTTTTTTTCAGGTGCTTCTCAGCCTTTCTGTATTCCTTAGTTGAGAATTCTTTGTTTAGCTCTGTACTCCATTTTTTAATAGGGTTAATTGATTTTTCTGGAGTCCATCTTCTTGAGTTCTAAATATATATATATATATGATATTATTCCCCTATCTGATTTAGGATTGGTGAAGATCCTTTCCCAATCTGTTGGTGTTCTTTTTGTCTTATTGACAGTGTCTTTTGCCTTACAGAAGCTTTCCAATTTTATGAGGTCCCATTTGTCAATTCTCTATCTTACAGCACAAGTCAATGCTATTCTGTTCAGGAATTTTTCCCCTGTGCCCATATCTTCGAGGCTTTTCCCCACTTTCTCCTCTATAAGTTTTAGTGACTCTAGTTTTATGTGGAGTGCCTTGATCTATGTAGACTTGACATTAGTACAAGGAGATAAGAGTGGATCAATACGCATTCTTCTACATGATAACTACCAGTTGTGCCAGCACCATTTTTTGAAAATGCTGTCTTTTTTCCACTGGATGGTTTTAGCTCCCTTGTCAAAGATCAAGTGACCATAGGTGTGTGGGTTCATTTCTGGGTCTTCAATTC
>NC_034597.1:103786094-103787086 GCF_900095145.1 Mus pahari
TTCTCTCCATTTACTTTGATGTTGGCTACTGGTTTGCTGCATATTGTTTTAATTATGTTTAGGAATGGGCCTTCAATTCCTGATCTTTCCAAGATTTTTATCACGAATGGGTGTTGGATTTTGTCAAATGCTTTTTCAGCATCTGAGGAGATGATCGTGTGGTTTTTGTCTTTAAGTTTTTTTATGTAGTGGATTATGTTGANGGATTTCTNTATATTAAACCATCCCTGCATCCCTGGAATGAAGCCTACTTGGTCATGAGGGATGATCCTTTTGATGTGTTCTTGGATTCAGTTAGTGAGAATTTTATTGAGTATTTTTGCATTGATATTCATAAGGGAAATTGGTCTGAAGTTCTCTTTCTTTGTTGTGTCTTTACGTGGTTTAGTTATCAGAGTAATTGTGGCTTCATAGAATGAATTGGGTAGAGTACCTTCCGTTTCTATTTTGTGGAAGAGTTTGAGGAGTAATGGGATTAGGTCTTCTTAGAAGGTCTGATAGTATTCTGCACTAAACCCATCTGGTCCTGGGCTTTTTTTGTGGTTGGGAGACTAATGACTGTGTCAATTTCTTTAGGGAATATGGGACTGTTTAGATTGTTAATCTGATCCTGATTTAACTTTGGTAATTCATATATGTCTAGAAATTTGTCCATTTCATCCAGGTTTTCCAGTTTTGTTGAGTATAGCCTTTTGTAGTAGGATCTGATGGTGTTTTGGATTTCCTCAGTTTCTGTTGTTATGTCTATGTTTTCATTTCTGATTTTGTTAATTAGGATAAGGCTATGCCAGTGCCTGGCAAACACAGAAGTGGATGCTCACAGTCGGATATTGGATGGATCACAGGGCCCCCAATGGAGGAGCTAGAGAAAGTACCCAAGGAACTGAAGTGGTCTGCAACCCTGTAGGTGGAACAACAATATGAACTAACCAGTACCCCCTGAGCTCGTGTCTCTAGCTGCATATGTCGCAGAAGATGGCCTAGTCAACCAT
>NC_034597.1:103788381-103790059 GCF_900095145.1 Mus pahari
GAAGTGGGTGGGTAGGGGAGCAGTGGTAGGGGGAGGGTATAGGGAACTTTCGGGATAGCATTTGAAATGTAAATAAAGAAAATATCTAATTAAAACCATTAAAAAAAAAAAGATACTGTCCCTGTGCCCTCTAGTGAGTCTGGCTAAGGGTTTATCTATCTTGTTGATTTTCTCAAAGAACCAGCTCCTGCTTTGGTTGATTCTTCGAATAGTTCTTTTTGTTTCCACTTGGTTGATTTCATCTCTGAGTTTGATTATTTCCTGCTGTCTACTCTTCTTGGGTGAATTTGCTTCCTTTTGTTCTAGAGCTTTTAGGTATGCTGTCAAGCTGCTAGTGTATGTTTTCTAGTTTCTTTTTGGAGGCACTCAGAGCTATGAGATTCCTCTTAGGAATGCTTTCATTGTGTCTCATAAGTTGTGTATGTTGTGGCTTCATTTTCATTAAACTATAAAAAGTATTTAATTTCTTTCTTTATTTCTTCCTTAACCAAGTTGTCATTAAGTAGTTCAGCTTCCATGTAAATGTTGGCTTTCTATCATTTATGTTGCTATTGAAGATCAACCTTAGTCCATGGTGATCTGATATGGTGCATGGGATAATTTTAATATTTTGTATCTGTTGAGGCCTGTTTTGTGACCACTTATATGGTCAATTTTGGAGAAGGTGCCATGAGGTGATGAGAAGAAGCTATATCCTTTTGTTTCACGATACAATTTTCTTTAGATATCTATTAAATCCATTTGTTTCATAACTTTTGTTAGTTTCACTGTCTCTGTTTAGTTTCTCTTTTGATGATCTCTCCATTGATGAGAGTTAGGTGTTGAAGTCTCCCATTATTATTGTGTGAGTTGTAATATGCTTTGAGCTTTACTATAGTTTCTTTAATGAATGTGGATGCCCTTGCATTTGGAGCGTAGATATTCAGAATTGAGAGTTCATCTTGGAAGATTTTACCTTTGATGCGTATGAAGTGTCCTCCTTAACTTTTTGGATAACTTTGGGTTGGAATTCAATTTTATTCAATATTAGAATGGCTACTCCAGCTTGTTTCTTTGCACCATTTGCTTGGAAAATTGGTTTCCAGCCTTTTACCTTGAGGTAGTGTCTGTCTTTTTCCCTGAGGTGGGTTTCCTGTAAGCAGCAACATATTGAGTCCTGTTTATGTAGCCAGTCTGTTAGTCTATGTCTTTTTATTGGGGAATTGAGTCCATTGATATTAAGAGATATTAAGGAAAGGTAATTGTTGCTTCCTGTTACTTTGTTGTTAGAGTTTGGATCCTGTTCTTGTGGCTGTCTTTTTTTAGGTTTGTTGAAGGATTACTTTCTTGCTTTTTCTAGGGCATAGTTTCAGTCCTTGCTTTGGTGTTTCCCCAATATTGTCCTCTGAAGGGCTGGATTCGTGGAAACCAAATTGTGTGAATTTGGTTTTGTCATGGAGTACTGTGGTTTCTCCATCTATGGTAATTGAGAGTTTTGCTGGGTATAGTAGCCTGGGATGGCATTTGTGTTCTCTTAGTGTCTGTGTAACATCTGTCCAGGTCCCGGCTTTCATAATCTCTGGTGAGAAGTCTGGTGTAATTCTAATAGGCCTGCCTTTCTATGTTACGTGACCTTTTTCCCTCACTGCCTTTAATATTCTATCTTCATTTACTGCATTTGTTGTTCTGATTATTATGT
>NC_034597.1:103790884-103800000 GCF_900095145.1 Mus pahari
TCTTGCTTTTCGGGTGTGTTGGGGTATTCAGGACTCCCTGTGGTGGGTGTATTTGGTTCTGATGATGCCCATTGGTCCTGGTTTCTGTTAGTAAGATTCTTTCTTTTGCCTTTCCCCATCTTGTAATCTCTGGTGTGAGATGTTCTGTCTCCAGCTGGAACTTGTTCCTCCTGTTATTCTTTAGCTTCTGTTAGCAATCCTGGGAGACCAAGTCTCTCCTGTGTCTCAGTGGTCAGAACACTCTTTGCAGGCATGCTCTCCTCTTGCTGGGAAGGTGCAGAGAAGTCTGGAGCTCAGATCCACCTCCTGATTCCTGGGGTCAGAACCCTCCCTGGAGTCTGACTCTCCACTGGCAGGTGTCCAGGGGTCTGGAGCTCAGCTCTATCTCTTGGCTGAGGAAGAAGGCCCGAAGAGACCCTGTCCAAGAAGCTCTGTTGCTTCTGTCAGCCACGTGCTCTCCTGTGTAGACTGGTCTCAGTGATCTAAAGATCCTGAGTGTGTTAGGGCCTGCCTTTGTCCTTTGAAGCTGTTGCTTCTAGCACAAGACCCTCTAGGGTTTTTGGAACTGATGTTGCATTCTGCTCACCAGTGATCTCAAGGACCTGGCTGTGTTAGGGTGCCTGTAGCATTAAGAGATCTCTGGGGACCTTGGGGTCCTCCACCGAGATCACATCAAAGATGATGCAGGGGTAGCACTGACCAGAATGAACCCCAGCTGGTCGGGCAACTGTCCTTTGTCCCTGTTTTTGCTAGCACAAGACCCTCTGGGTTTTTTTGGAACTGATGTTGGGTTCCACTCACCAGTGATCTCAAGGACCCAGCTATGCTAGGGTGCCTGCCAGTATATTTTCTATATGCCATAAAAAATTTAGAAATTCAAGTACACCATACATTATAGAAAATTCTGAAGTAAAAGTAATTTGTTAACTTCAGAATTGGATGTTATTGACTACAGAAGGCATTTGAAAATGCTGCATCATTTTTTAGAGTCTTAAGAGCTTTAGAATCTGTTTATAAAGGGTCTCTAATTTTTCATCACATATTGAAAAGTACTTGATAGGTTTTAGCTATTATCATTTATTTTTAATTATGAAATATTAATGCTGTTGGAACACTGTTATTACTATGAAAGATCATAATTCATATACATAAAATATTTTATTTAAANCCCAGCCATATTTTTTATGTCCAATAAGACCTACTATAACAATTGTTATTGATCATTAACATGCTTTAACAATGTGAAAAACATATAAAAGTAAGTTTTCCAGTATTGCATGGCCAATTCCACCAATTTGAATGACCCATAGCGGACGCTGAAAGGCAGAAGTGACTAAAATCTGTATGGCAACCTGTTGGATAGGGAGGAGAGGGACTATAAAATCAAGGAAGTCAACTGTGAAATGGCATCCTCTAGAAATATCAGGGAATCTACACCATCATACAACACTATGGTTGCTGAAACAAGATTGGAGCAATGAAAACACCATTAGACAGGCTACTATGGAAGGGAAAAATATCATCCCTAGACAAAAAACTAATGATTTCTAACAGACAGAGACTTAGTCTTCCCCAGGGATCAGCCTAATTGGTTCCATATGTCAGCCCCAAAATCATATCTACAAGTAAACTAAAGAGACTCATCAATGCAATGAGTGTGTTTATGTGATACATACATACGTGTGTGTGTGTGTGTGTGTGTGTGTGTGTGTGTATACAAAAGAAAAGAAGACCATATATTTGGGAGGGTGTGAGAGATGGCATGGAAATGTTTGTAGAGAGGGACATGGGAGGAGCTCTGAGGAGGAATGAAGAGGGGAAAATAATGTAACTGTATTTTAATTTTAATTAGCATAAATAAATGGGTAAATAAAAAAAATCAGCTTAAGAAAAGATTTAGCAATTTTAGTCATGTGACAAAGAGAAAGCCATAGACATTTTGCCGTTTTGGGGTGACCCCTATTTTATGCAAGAAGAAATCACCCCAATCTAAGAAAGCATAACTAGAATGCTATATGGTGAGCAACCTTCATATGTTTCACTCCTGTGGTCAGCCAAATGGAGAAAATTCAAATTATATGGCACTTTTTGATCAAGAGAACATGGTATTACTACCAGAATATTTTCAACTCTTTTGAATTGCAAGACATATTGCAATAATAGATTAGGGTGAAGAAGATAAATTATGCCTATAAAATTTAGATTTAATGCCATACTAAGCAATATTAAAAATATGTATAAGTCACTAAACATAAAAGAATTTATTCATCAAAATATCTGTTGGTTTAAAAGAAAATTAATAGTAGTATCTTCTGGAATTTGTAACAAGTATACTATTTCAAATGTCAGAGAACGGTAGATATACTTTGAAGTAATTATATAACAAACTATGACATTATTTGAAAGAAGACTGTCAGAAATATATATTTATATGTCATATGTTCTTAGACAAAGGCAAAATCTATAATTATCACTAGAAATAATAAACAAATATGGAGAAAATCTAAAATTTGAATTAAGGTGAAATAATAGCAATGTGGAATCAACTACTCTAAAGAAAAATGAAGTATAAAAATTGGACAAATATCAGTGAGAGCCTTAGTTTACTGGTACTGCTTTATCAAAGTATCTCAGACTGGGTAGTTTATAAAGAGTAAATATTTATTCGCCATATATGTAAAGTCTTTGAAATTTAATTTCACAGTGACAGCAGATATGGTGTCCTTGGATGGCTTCTCTCAACTTCCCAAACCATACTTTCTTGCTGTATTCTTACATAGCATGTGGGACAAATGTGGCTGAAATCATGCTGTCATATACACAGATTACAGAAGGACTGGGAATCTCTTCAAATTGGGCATTAGTTCCATAAAACTGGAATAATTAATCATCCCAGTTCTTAATAGCATTCAAAGAAAGCTAAAGTTCATCATATATGTTTTGGCAATATACAAATTTTCAAGCCAAAGCAGAAACAGAAAATAGTGGATTCAGATCATCCTAGTCACAACAGATATTCAAGGTAAGTGTTCCTTGTGTTTAATGGATGACAGGCTTTTAATTTAGATATAAAATTAAGTCAATTATGTGCTATCTACAAAACAATATATACAGAACAGCATAAGACAGAAGAACAAGCAGAAATAGAAGATGCTGTGGGTGTCTGTAGAGAATGCATCACTTCAGTAGTTAATTTTCTCATTGGTATGACAAGAACCCTAAAAAGAGAAGCTGAAGAAAGGAAATTCGTATTTAGGGTCATGGTTGGAAGGTACATTCTGTTCCTTCTTAATGGGAAAGATATGATGTGAACATGGATTTAAATGTTACAATGAAGTGTAAGGTCGCTAGTTTTATTACATCCCAGGTCAGGAAGTCAAGAAACATAAATGGTATTGTTTCTCTGTCCCCTCACATAAACACACAGATACATGCAGACATACATACATACATATCTACAGACACGCACACACACACACACAGAGAGAGAGAGAGAGAGAGAGAGAGAGAGAGAGAGAGACATAGACTCACACAGAAAGATATAGGCACACATATTTATATACACACACACACATGTGCATGTGCATGTGCATGAGCACACCCACACATACCCACACACCCACACACCCACCCCCCCACACACATACATACACACACACACACACACACACACACACAGAGAGAGAGAGAGAGAGAGAGAGAGAGAGAGAGAGAGAGAGAGAGACTCAGAGCATTAGTGATTCTAAATCCTATAGGTGTAACAATGAAATTTAACTACCTTAAACATCTCTCATTCACTGATAAAATATTCCACTTTTTTTTAAGCAAACATTCACTGCCACTGTCTGCTGGGGCCATACTCTTTGGACTGAGCACTCCAGGTTCTTTGCCTTTCAAATGTACCAGGAACTTTCTAGGAAGCCCTAGGCTTCCAGCAGTGTTGGATTGCTGGGAAGTTTTCAGGCCAGGTCCTCAGCTCCCGTTGCATGTAGTCAACTATTGTTTATCCCACTTTTTCTAAGACACATAGTAAGGCTATGACATAATACTAAGATTACTAACCAACTTAACATATTGATATCATAAAGTTCCACTCAATATATACTTGTTTCAATAATGTATTTTATTCTAGGATATTAAGAGTCTCAATTAATTTACAAGAATTTAATCATATGAACTGTGTTTATGAACACAATCCAATTAAGCCAGAAATTAAAACCAAAAGATATTTGGAAAATACTCAAACTAGCCAAAATGACTATATATAAAGAGAAATTATGAGAAAAATTGAAAAAAATTGAACTGAATATAGTTTAAGGCACAACTGACTAAAACTGAAGGCATTAGATAAGGAAGTGAACTGAAGAAGCTGTGTTTAAAGGAAAAGTGTCTGCTTCTACAGAACAACAATAACAAAAATGCCCAAAGTTAATAATAGAGGAATCTCACTGAACCAGCTAGAAAATGCAAAGTATATGAAAACCAAAGTGGCAGAAGTAAGGAAAATATTCAAGATAATAGAACATATCAAAAACAAAGCAATATGAAATGAATGATAAATTCTTACCATAAATAAGCTATTGTGAGAATAAAAGTACATAAGATTTAATAATCTAGAGATAAGTCTAAACAAACTGAAGTTGATTTTCCTCAAGATCACCAAGGCTTATAAAAGCTTAATTAGACAAATGAAGAAAAGTGATATTGGATTAGGAAATTCAAAAATGAAAGCTAACATAATGATAGAGAGAGACTATATTTTCCCCACAGGCTAAAAGCAATATTATAATGAACATTACTTCCCTTATGCCTTCCTTTCTCCCCTTCCCTGTTTGAGCCTCTCTCTCCAGTCCCCTACACATCCATAAATGCATAATTATTTGTTCTAGTTCCTCTTCTTAGGATGAACTTTGACTTCCTTAGTTACTCTATACCTATACTCTAATGTTATGTAGATTGTAGACTGATTATTGAAGACTTAATAAACTTATTTAATGAGTAAGAGTATTTTCTCTTGCTACCACATACATATCTGGTACATATTGAGGTCAGAAGTGAAAACTGATCCCTTGAAACTAGAATTACAGATCATCGAGAGCTACCATGTGGAGGCAAGGAACTGAACCCAGGTTCTCTCAAAGAGCGTCCATTCTCCTAACCTCTGAGTCTACTCTCCAGGCCTTGTTGTTGGTCATTTTATAACTGGAAAATTTTCTTGATTTAAGTTTAAATTATTAATTTCCAGTGAAAAGACACTATTGATTTTCTTGTGATAATCTTTTCCCAGTGATATGAGTAAATTATTGTTAGGAATTCTAGTTATATTTTTAACTCTATTCTTTAGGATTTTTCTTATATAACTAATACTGCCCTGTCTAGAAAAAATAATTCTTCAGTTCTAACATGACCTTTTATTACTCTAAGTTACATTCATTTCCTTTGTTACCAATTCTTTCAGGCTGTTCATACCCAAAAGGAATAGATAGATAGATAGATAGATAGATAGATAGATAGATAGATAGATAGATAGATAGATAGATATCGATAGGCAGAGAAAGGGAGGGAGGGAGGGAGGAAGGGAGAGAGAGAGGGAGAGAGGGTGGGAGGGAGGGAGGGAGGGAGGGAGGGAGGGAGGGAAAGATGATAGATGGATAGATGTCCAATTAGACATGTCTTGCTACCAAACGAAACCTCCAGTGACAGGGATGAGTTATATCCACCCATTTATATCGGTTTACCAAAGAGTCCCAATGGAAACACAAAAACAACCCAGGTTATTGACAACATTATAATGGTAAGTCCCCATTGCAAAAGAAAACACCTGCAAAGCTCATTGAACAAGAAGTTGAGCTGATGCTTAGAGCCTTTGTGTCTATTGTCCCTGGTGTTGGTAGTCTGCATGATGATAAAATTAAACCCCAACCCAGCTACAAAACCTACAATCTACACTGGTGACCTGCCTGCAAGATATGCTGGTTTAGATTTGGCACCAAGTTTTGTAAATAAACAATCATTTTCTGATTAGAAGAAAGGTCTATTCCACAGGCAGTGGACATGCCTGACACTGACTTGATTGCCAAGAACCTGAGAGTAAATAGACCATAGACCTATTGGAAAACCAAATACTACTGCTTTTCTAAAGGAGCATAGCAGCAAAATGACTCCCAATGACAGTCTGGTAGACTCATAGATCAGCATGTTAGTCATCATCAGAGAAGCAGCCTCCTGCAGTACATGGGAACAATACAGAGTCCCACAACTGGACATGAAGAGCATGAGAGAACTTGTAATGCCCAACACTAAATAGGATATCTTTATCAGATCTCTCTCCTCAGGCTCAAGGAACTCCGTGGAAGATGAGACAGAAATATTTTAAGAGTTAGTGAGGATGGAAGACTCCAAGGAAACATGCCTTCCCAGCCACATCCAGACTGACATGCACATGGACTCACAGAGAATGCACTGTGCAACATGCACAGGACCTGCTCAAGTCTAAGCCCGGTGAGTTCCAAGCTCTGAGAGTGGAAGCAGACACATGACCCAATCCCTAACACAGGACCTATCTCCTGATAAGCACTCATTAAGGGAAAAATTGTTTTCTGCAACAGACTCTTGCTTGGTATTCAAACCATACATAAGAGGAGGACACATGCCCAGCAGAAGATGGCCAACCACAAAATGAACTCAATGCTTTTTTTGAAGACTTTTTTTTTTCATAATGCTTTGTCTGGGCAATGTTTGCTATTGTAGTTATTTGGTTTTTGTTTGTTTGTTTGTTTGTTTATTCCTTATAGATACTTTGTTTTTTATTTTGTTTTTTTGGGTGTTTGTGTGTGTGTGTGTGTGTGTGTGTGTGTGTGCATGAATGTATGTATCTATATCAGTATGGTTTTTCTGCATTCATACTTTGGCTCTTTCTATTTGTTTGTTTGCTTGCTTTTAGTAGTGGTAGTAGTAGTAGTAGTGGTAGTGGTAGTATATTCCTGTTTACTTCCTATTGAGCAAGAAAAACAGAGTTCATGGATTTGGAAGGATTATGCATTGGAGAGGAGAAGACTTTGGGAAAGGGAAATCATATTCAAAGCATATTGCCTGAGAAATAATCTAGTTTCAAAAAAAATAAAAAAAATTGCTGAAGATGAGATTTACAAAATTATGAATATCAGATAGATTACTCTGACTCATAAAACATATATTTTGGTAACACGATAGTAAAAAGTAAAGCACATTTTTAAGTGATCAAAGCTTAGAAAAAAAGTGTCAAAGGTAGCATCGAGACGGTAAACTCATTGTCAAAGACACACTAAGGAAGTGCAATTCATAACCAACAGGGAACCACCAGAGACCTACTGGAAGGCTAAATATATAATAAAAAAAATCCTCAGCATCCCAACTGATAAAGAGAGTGGTAATGGTACCACTCATACTACACAGTGTGAGCACAAATAGTACATTAGAGATTGATTATAGTTTAACATATCATGCACTTCAACAATTCTCATCCAACATATTTATCCAAAGGGAAAAACAGCTATCTGTATCTGAATAAATGAAAATCAAATTACAGTGTACCAAGGAAAACTATTCATGAATTAATGATAAAATCAACAATTCAACACAGAGCAGAAGTATGGTGACATATGAAAGGAGCTAGATATAATGGATTACATATTACGTAAGTCCACTTACAGAAAACGACAAGCTATCTAGCAGAGTATAGGGCAGAGACAGCTGATCAGAGAGCAAATGCACGCTGGAAGCAGTGACTGCAGATGACTACGTAGGAGTTGTTAGATGATAGAAACGCTGTATGGTATGATCATGGTAATGATCACACAAGCGTCTGAGTGTGGGTGTGGGTGTGTGACTATACATGTAAATTTATAAGTGAATGATCTGAAAAACATTTACCAAATGGAGAGATTTAATTTAGTACCATAAGCTACTAAATGTAATTTGGATGTAATTTGAATAAAGATATTTTTATGAAAAGGAAATAAACATACTCATTTATACATGTAAAGAACCGAGAAATCAAAGTTTAAAATCTCATTTAAATTTTGTACAGAATAATTACATTAACCAATACATAATGTTTGTCTCTACTTGATTATTATATCCAGGACTAGATAATACATTGGATACATTTTGTTTGCTTTTAAAAATGAAAGGACTTGAGCACTCACAATATTATTAACTACCTTATGTATCCTGTCTTGTGTTTTGAATTCAAATTCCTAAGACATCATCCTAGCTATAAAACTTTGGACCTAAAATCTGTCCTGTCAGCAAGACATGCTGGGGCCATGGTGGTGCAGAACTTGTGTGAGTGAACAGTACAAGGCTGATCCTGCCTGGTATCCATGCCACAAGAGAGAACCTAGGCCTGGCACTGCCTGGATGGCCAGGAGCTGGAGGCAGGACAACTCAGAGACCTAGGGTAGCACCAAAATGACTGGAAGAGAAAAGTCAATGAAGTAACTCCTACTGATATTCTGCTATTCTCATAGGTGAGTTTAGCAGTGCCTACCTACGTTATCATCAAAAGAGATGTCACTTAGCAACTGATAGGAGCAGATGCAGAGACCCACAGCCAAACCCTGACTGTAAGAGGCAGAGGGGTAGAAAACATGACCACAGAATAAATAAAGCAGGGCTCATAGGGACTCACAGAGACTGAATCGACAATCACAAAGCCTACATGGGTCTGGGCTAGGTACTCTGCATATGTTATGTCGTGTAGTTTGGTCTTCTTGTGGGACGAGTAACGGTGAGAATAGCTGTGTCTATTTCTCTTTTGACTGCTCTTGGGAAGCTTTCTTCCTTCGAGGTTGCTACATCTGCCATGATATGACTATTTTTACCCAGTTTTATTGTATCTTGGTTTGCTATGTAAATCCCTGAGAGGCCTGTTTTGTTGTTTGTGAGTTTTGTTTTGTTTGTTGTTTTTGTTTCTTTGGTTGGTTGGTTTTAGGAACACAGAGCAAAAATATCTACATGGAATATGTGCACGGAAGGATTGGAAGGAATGGAGGGAGGGGAAACTGCAGTTGGAATGTAGTGTATGAAAGAATAATTTAAAAAAATAAATGGAAGTCGGGCGTGGTGGCGCACGC
>NC_034597.1:103800117-103840996 GCF_900095145.1 Mus pahari
TTTCTGAGTTCGAGGCCAGCCTGGTCTACAAAGTGAGTTCCAGGACAGCCAGGGCTATACAGAGAAACCCTGTCTCGAAAAACCAAATAAATAAATAAATAAATAAATAAATGGAAGCCCTCTATGCTGAGCATGGAGAAAAAATAATTAAATTAAAAGGTATTTATTAGGTTGGAGAGATGGCTCAATGGTTAAGAGCACAGACTGCTCTTCCAGAGGTCCTGAGTTCAAGTCCCAGCAACCATGTAGTGGTTCACAACCACATATCATGGGCTCCAATGCCCTCTTCTGGCATGTCAGAAGAAAGCTATAGTGTCTTTATACATATATACATATACACAAAAGGAATTTATTTATTAACCACATTCTAAATATTTGCCCTTATAGCTACAGATAAGTGAGTATAGTTCTTGTCTTTCATCAGGGAATCTTGTTTGCAAAGAAATCAGTAACAATTACAGACAACTACCACCAATTAAAATACAGAGTTGGGAAATAGGTATATCTACAACACAAATCCTGTAACCAAGTCTCAGAGAACAATGTGGAAGATGAGGTAGAAAAATTGTAAAAACCAGGGAAACAGAAAGTTTTTGTTAGATTGTTTCTCCTAGAAATTTCAGGGTAGTCCCACCCATGAAGGATCACCAGTATGACAATTCGGAAATGACAAGAATAAAAGAAGTAGTTGTCCCAAGATGAGAAGCACTCCACTTAGTTTTCTTGTACGAAATGGTCAGCCTGAAATCATGTACACACAAGTAATATCATAAAGACATGGTGGCTCATATTTCTATATTTAGGAATTTAAACATGTATATGTAACAATGAGTTTTAAAAAGAGGCCATGAATTTAAATGAGTGCAATGGAATGGTGTAGGCTTAGATTTTTTTAAAAAGCTACTTTAATAAGGGTTCTTAAATACTTTAACCTCCCTTGTAACCCATCACCCACAAGAGGTACTGGAAAGGAATGGTTAATAGGGCAAAGGGGGAAGGGTACCTGTTTAGAAATACTACTTTAGGGTGATTCCAGGCATCAGGGTGGCATCAGTTAGGCTCACATGAATCAGCAGCAATAGCTCAATTCACTTGCAAACACCATTCACTAATCAGCAATGGCAGTTCACTGAGAGAACAAAAGTTCTTTGGTATGTTTCTCTCCATGATGTCATGACAAATGACAGTCATAGAAGAAGGCAAGGCAAACCAGTGCCACACCATCATCAGTAAAGAGCAACAAAGACCAGCAAAGAGCCACAAGGTGAACAAATGCCACATCGTAGTCCACAGTCTGTTAGGTTATACTTATATCCTTTCTAAACATCACTTGTCCTCTCAAGCATCCACTCCACAAAACAACACATGCTCTTTTTTCTAGGAAGCTTCCAGAAAAATACCACATGTTTGTTGTCAACAAAATATCCTTCTACTTATCTACTTCAACAAAACATCCTCTCATAAGACAGTTTCCAGAAAAACATTACCTGAGTCTCCAAAGAAACCAGAAATTTCCACTTCAGAATGGTACATGGGAGAGGTTTCAAAGAGAAAATAAAAAGGAAAAATTATGTAATTAAATTAATCAAAAAATTCAAATATTTTTAACATTACTTTCCCTTTATGCAGAAATCAGTCATGTTAAGCATCCTTCACATTGAAGCTCACTTTAATTCATAACTACCTTTTCATCCACACTACACACATACACACACACACACACACACACACACACCATACACAATTAAAGGCTAAATTTGTCTTCAGGGGACATTACACATTTTTCAACTATTGTTTTTGAAGTCTGAATAATTACCTGGAACCTTGAAACTATTTCAAAGAAGAATTGTTAAAGTTTCAAGAAAAATCTCTACTGAGTATCCTATAAGATAAAGTGAGTTTCTGTGCTAATTAGCTTTCTAATGAACAACCTTTGACCTTCATTCTACTAAGAAACTTATTGTTCTAGAAGTTTCATAGCCACTTAGTCAAACAAGAAACAACCTTTTATTCTTTAGGCAATTAAAAGCTCACGATATAGTACCCATGCATTTGCAGTGTTTGTGTTGCAAAGACATATGTGAGCACTGATCTGTGAATATTCTGAGCTGATGAAATATAAGTAAGTTGTTAAGTAAAATGTATGACTTAACAGCCCCTAACCTCTGTTTCTTCCCCCTTTCTACCCCACTGTCTTTCAGATGCTTCCAAGAAATGCTTATTTAACATTGTCTTTATGGAAATTTTCAAATCACCTTGGGCTATATTCCTTAGACAATAAACAAACAAACAAACAAGTAAGCCATTATGAGCCAGTAATATCTAAATGAGAATTGTTTCATAAGATTGGCATTCAGAAAACACTTCAATATACCAAAAAAAAAAAGCCATAAGATTAAGGAAACTAAGATCAATATAATCAATTTATAATATTTTCAGTAATGTATGGTGACACAGGCCTGTAATCTCAGCACCCCAGAGGTAGACAAAAACAGAATATATATATATATATATATATATATATATATACACATAGAGAGAGAGAGATATATATATATAGATATATATATATAACTAGGATTAATATGGACAAATGAGCCCATGTGGGATCATAGAGAATTCTTTCCAGCTCCAGTCTGCTTGCTTTCCCTGCCCACAGAAGTGAGAGCTGGATAATATAGCTGAGAACTGATACCTTCTGTTTAAGTTATGTGTTGTAGGTCACCTACCATTTCCAGAAACATTCAGAGAATGTGGCCTCTGTAAGAGACACAGATGCACTGCAAAGGCCCTGACTATTGTCTTCCTCAGAACTTTCCATCTCTAGCTTCTGTGATTATCTCTGAAATTCATCCTAGGTTATTATTTTAACATTGTAAGTACCATAACATGTATTTCAGAAATAATCATAATAACTACACATTATACTAATTCATTTACATAATGTATTATTTAATTTTTTCTCTAAAATAGTTATGTGATGGCATTCTTTTTCATGAGTGATTTTAATGTATTTGTATTTCTGCTGGAGGTGGGCTCTATAAGTTCCCTCTCCCTTCTGTCTGGCATTTCATTTAAGGTCCCTCCCTTTGAGCCCTGAGATTCTCTCATCTTCCAGGTCTCTGGTGCATTCTGGAGGGTGCCTCCATCTCCTACCTCCCAAAGTTTCCTGTTTCCAGTCTTTCAGCTGGGCCTTAGGGTTTCAGTACTTTAACCAATACTAGATCAGGTTCACCTCTTCATCCTGCCATTCTACTTTCCCTTCCAAGTCCCTTCCTCCCCCATCAACTTGTGATTGCTTTCTTCTCCCTCCCAAGTGGGACTGAGGCATCCTCACATGGACCCTTCAGCTTGCTGACCGTTGTAAGTTCTGTGAATTGTATTCTGTACTCTTTTTTTTTTTTTTTGGCTAATATCCACTTATTATACCATGCATGTCTTTTTGTGTCTGAGTTATCTCATTCATGATATTTTCTAGTTCCATCCATTTGCTGCCAAAACTCAGGATGTCCTTGTGGTTAATAGTTGAGTAGTATCGCATTCTGTAAATGAACCACATTTTCTGTATCCATTCTTCTATTGTGGGATATCTGGGTTGTTTTCAGCTCTGGCTATCACCAACAAGGCTGCTATGAACATAGTGGAACACATGCCCCTGTGGAATGGTGGGGCATCATTTGGTTATATTCCCCAGAGCGCTATTGCTGGGTCTTCAGGTAGATCTATTTCCAATTTTCTGAGGAACCTCCAGATTGATTTCCAGGGTGGTTTTACCAGTTTGCAATCCATCCAGCAATGGAGGACTGTTCCTCTTTCTCCACATCCTTGTCAACATGTGTGGTCACCTGAGGTTTTGATCTTAACCATTTTGAGTTGTGCAAGGTGGAATCTCAGGGTCCTTTTGATTTGCAGTTCTCTGATCAGTAAGGACTTTGAACATTTATTTAGATGCTTCTCAGCCATTAGAGATTCCTCTGTTGTTCTCAGCTTAGTTCTATACCCCATTTTTTGATACGATTGTTAGGTTTTTGTGGTAATTAGCTTCTTGAGTTCTTTATACATTTTGAATAATAGCTCTCTATCAGATGTGTGATTAGTGAAGATTTTTTTTCCCAATCAGTAGTTTGCCGATTTGCGTTATTGACTATGATCTTTGTCTTACAGAAGCTTTCTAGTTTCATGAGGTTCCATTTATTAATTCGTCGTGATTTTAGAGCACAAGCCATTGGACTTCTGTTTATGAAATTTCCCCCTGTGCCAATGAGTTCAAGGCTCTTTCCCACTTTCTCTTCTATTAGGTTCATTTTATCTGGTTTTATGTTGAGGTACTTGATCCACTTGGACTTGAACTTTATGCAAGGTGACAAATGTGGGTCTACTTTCATTGTTCTACATACAGACATCCAGTTAGACGAGCACCATTTATTGAAGATGCTTTTTTTTTTTTTTCATTGCATATTTTTGGCTTCATTGTCAAAGACCAACTGTCCATAAGTGTGTAGCTTTATTTCTGGGTCTTCAGTCCTATTCTATTTATCAATGTGTCTGCCTCTATAGCAATACCATGCAGTCTTTATCATTATTGCTCTGTACTAAAGCTTGAGGTCAGGGATGGTGATACCCCTAGCTGTTCTTTTACTATCAAGAATTGTGTTTACTATTCTGTTCTGGTTTTGGTTTTGGTTTTTGTTTTTGTTTTTGTTTTTGCCTTTCCAGATAAATTTGAGAATTGTTCTTTCAATGTCTTTGAAGAATTGTGTTTGGATTTTGATGGGGATGGCATTGATAGATTGCCTTTGAGAAGATGGCCATTTTTTTTACTATGTTAATTCTGCCAATTCATGAGCATGGGAGATCTCTCCATTTTCTGAGATCTTCTTTGATTTCTTTCTTGAAAGACTTGAAGTTATTGTCATACAGGTCTTACAGGTTTTTTTGGTTAGAGTTACCCCAAGATATTTCATATTACTTGTGGCTATTTTGAAGGTAGTTTTTCCCCTAATTTCTTTCTCAGCCTGTTTATCATTTGTATAAATGAAGGCTACAGATTTATTTGAATTAATTTTATATCCAGCCACTTTGCTGAAGTTGTTTATCAGCTGGAGAAGTTCTCTGGTATAATTATTGGGGTCGTTTATGTATACTCTCGTATCATCTGCAAACAGTAGTACACTTATTTCTTCTTTGCCCATTTGTATCCCCTTGATCTCTTTTTGTTGTCTTATTGTTCTAACACTTTGAGTACTATACTGAATATATATGGGGAGAGTGGGCATCCTTGTCCCTTATTTCAGTAGGATTGCTTCAAGTATATCTCCCTTTAATTTGATATTGGCTATTAGTTTGAAATAAATTGCTTTTATTATGTTTAGGTATGGGCCTTGACTTTCTGATCTCTCCAAGACTTTTAACATGGATGGGTGTTGTATTATGTCAGATGCTTTTTCTGAATCTAAGGAGACGATTATGTGATTTTTTTTTCTTTGCGTCTGTTTATATAGTAGATTATTGTAATAGATTTTAGTATATTAAACCAACCTTGCAGCCCAGGGATAAAGCCTACTTGATCATGGCAAATGATGTTTTTGATGTGTTCTTGAATTCGGTTTGCAAGAATTTTATTGAGTATTTTTGCATTGATATTCATAAGTGAGATTGGCCTGAAGTTCTCTTTTCTGGTTGGGTCCTTGTGTGGTTTAGGTATAAGAGTAATTGTGGCTCCATAGAACAAGTTAGATAGTGTTCCTTCTGTTTCTATTTTATGGAATAGTTTGAGGAAAATTGTTATCAGGTCTTCTTTGAAGGTCTGGTAGAATTCTGCACTAAATCCATCTGGCCCTGGACTTTTTTTGGTTGGGAGGTTTTCAATGACTTCTTCTATTACCTTGTTTGATATGGGCCTGTTTAGATAGTTTATCTGCTCTTGATTTAACTTTGGTATGGACATCTATCTAGAAAACCATCCATTTCATCGGGATTTTCCAGTTTTGTTGAGTAGAGACTTTTATAGTAGGATCTGATGATTTTTTTGACTTTCTTCCATTTCTGTTTTTATGTGTCCCTTTTCGTTTTGGATTTCGTTAATTTGGATACTGCCTCTTGGCCCTTTAGTTAGTTTGGCTAGGGGTTTATTTATCTTGTTGATTTGTTCAAAGAACCAGCTTTTGATTTTGCTGATTCTTTGTATTGTTTTCTTCGTTTCTATTTGGTTAAATTCTGCCCTGAGTTTGACTATTTCCTGCCTTCTACTCCTCTTGGGTGAGTTTGCTTCTTTTTGTTCTAGGACTCTCAGGTGTGCTACTCAGTTGAATCACAACACCTGTGAGGCCTTCCAACTGGGTGCTCTTCGGAGGGGCAGACCAACTTGGTGCTCTTTAGAGGGGCAGAGAGCAGCTTATCTCTTGCCCTGGATGCAACTTGAAACCATGACCAATGCAAGTCTTATGGAGGACATTTAATTGGGGCTGGCTTACAGATTCAGAGGCTCAGTCCATTATTACCCAGGCAGGAGCATGGCAGCATCCAGGCAGACATGGCGCAGGCAGAGCTGAGAGCTCTACATCTTCATCTGAAGGCTGCTAGCAGAATACTGGATATAGGCAACTAGAATGAACATCTTAAAGCCAACACCCATAGTGACACACTTCCTCCAACAAGGCCACACCTCTTCCAACAGGGCTACAACTTTCAATAGTGTAACTCCCTGGGCCAAGCATATAGAAACCACCATACATACTCAGGTTTATAGTTAAATTTTTGTTCAGTGAAAAGCATGCTGGACTTCTGACAATCCTTTTGTAACCAGCATGACAAATTTTTTTTTTGAAAATCCATCTTTGTTGGCTTGTTAATTTGGTTCTCCTTGTGATTCTTGTCTGTGTTGTTTTTCTGGTCTTGTTTTTCACTTTTCTAATTTGAGCAAATTGTTGAATAAACACAAAATTCCCTGACTTGTCTTCTAAAGTTTGGTTTTATGTTCTAGTGTTTATAGTTAATACATAGATTTTTGTTATATGATTAGTAGTTCTTTTATTAGGCACTGTACATATTTATTAAATTATAATCAAGTTTTTATATCCCTTTTTCCCCATATCTCCTTGCTATTACTCCCTTTTTTGTTTGTTTTGTTTTTTTGTTTGTTTGCTTGTTTTCAAGACAGGGTTTCTCTGTGTAGCCCTGGCTGTCCTGGAACTCACTCTGTAGACCAGGCTTACCTCGAACTCAGAAATCCGCCTGCCTCTGCCTCCCAAGTGCTGGGATTAAAGGCGTGTGCCACCACACCCGGCTCTTGCTATTACTCTTAACATTTGCTCAATGGTAAGCAATCTTTTTCTTTTCTTTATTTTTTCTTTTCTTGGATAGTTTCTTTATTTACATTTAACATTATCTTCTTTCCCAGTTTCCCCTCCAGAAACCACCTATCCCATTCTACCTCCCTCTGCTTCTATGAGGGTGCTCCCCCACCCACCCACACAGTCCTGACTCCCTACCCTGGCATTCCCCTATACTGGGGCATCAAGTCTTTGCAGGACCAAGGGCCTCACCTCCCCTTGATGCCCAACAAGGCCATTCTCTGATACATACCCAGCTGGAGCCATGAGTTCCCTCCACGCATACTCTTTGGTTGGTGAATTTGTGCCTAGGGGCTCTAGGGCCTGAGGGTCTGGTTGGCTGATATTGTTGTTCTTTCTATGGGGGTTGCAAATGTCTTCAGCTCTTTTAGTTCTTACTCTAACTCTTCCATTGGGGACCCTGTGCTCAGTCCAATGGTTGGCTGGAAACAACTGCCTCTGTATTTGTCAGGCTCTGGCAGACCCTCTCAGGAGACGGCTATATCTGGCTCCTATCAGCAAGCACTTCTTGGCATCTGCAATAGTGTCTTGGTTTGGTGTTTGTATATGGAATGGATCCCCAGTTGGGACAGTCTCTGGATGGTCTTTCCTTCAGTCTTTTCTCTTCATTTTGTCTCTTGACAAAATGAGTATTTCCTTGAGTATTTTGTTTCCCCCACTAAGAAGGACTGAAGCATTATGGTAAGCAATCTTAATTTTACTATTTTACCATAAATATGATTCTCCAGACACCACTCAATGTACAATGGAATTATGATTAGATAAGCCCTCATAAGGTAAAAATATCATAAATTGCAAGTTTATTTAATATGTACATCTAATTAGTTTCATTGCTAGTGTTGAGATATAATAGCCAGAATGACTTGGTGAAAAAAAGACTTATTTTGAACCACAGGTTCAGGTTTCAGTCCATTCTTATAAGGAAGCAACATGTGGAACGACTAACTCGTCATGCCACATGCACAGTCAAGGGTAGGAAGAAATGAATGCATGTTTTCATGCTTTCTTGTTTGCATCAGATTGATTATTTCATTCTTATACAGATGAAGATGCCCCTGCTGAGTGGATACTGCCACCCACAGTGGACTGGCTCATCTCTTGGCAATTAATTTAACTAGGAAAGTCCCACCCCTCCCCCATACACAAATCCATAGACCTACCTTACTGACAAAAATCCTCCAATGACACTTTCTGCCTGGGTTCTGCTAAGTTGTGTCAAATTGACTATTAAAGCTAAGTATAGAGCCTACCAAACATCTCCACTTAGTGACACTGAAGAGTATTGATTGTTTATATTAGTGACTGTATGACTATCTAAGAGATGCAATTCACTGCCACTGAACATTACAAGATTTCATTGCCCTATGTATAAACAACTAGGAAAAAACAAAATTTGAAGAATAATCTGTACTGCATGCATATTGCCACATCAGAAACTTAAAAAATATTCATATCAAATCATACATCAGGAACCATATGCACTTCTATTTCTAGATTAGTAAGTCTAACTGTTTCCTTTACTTTCCATTTAATACCAATAAATAAAGAAATATACATGTTTATTCTACATCCTGCCTTCTGCTCTCCTTCCTTCAAGGGTTATTTTTGCATTTAAACTTAGGATGCATGCATCCTAAGTTTTCCTGCACATTCCCAAATATTTTTATGTTACTTGTTTAATTAAATTGTAGGATAGATTTATATGAGCCCACTTGCAATATCTTTATATTCAGTATTAATTAACAAGTTCAGCCTTAATGAATTGTTTCTATATTATCTGCTTTCATGGTGACCAAACCATAAGCTAAACTTTCCAATCTCTTACAGTTAAGGTGTGAATTGTCAACCTCAAGCTCATGAAGTAAGAATTGCAACAGTTTTTATTCCATCTCAGGACATGTATTTAAAGTGATTTCTTGTTCTTGCTTATAAATTCTCCCAGAAGCTCAGATTGTAGATGCACTGGACTTATCCATGAAGAGAAACTTTCTGTCCCAGAACACAGTGAACAACGGAGACTTAGCATCTGAGACACAACCACTGTGTTGCTCCAACTGCTCTATCTTGATCGACTCATGGCAAGCTGAAATAAAACATTACTCCAATTTAGGTCCCTGACTTTCATATCAATGTGACAATGGTCTATTCTCTCTGGTAAAATCAAAGTCCCTCCCTTTTCCTTAAGCTGTAATTTTTCCTATCATCTCTTCATAAGCTAAAGTTTGTCCCTCAGGAAATCCTTCATAATGAGCATGTGAGAAAAGTATTCCCTAGTGCACAGTGTCAGAAGGATGGTGAGCCTCTAAACCTGACATCTGATCTATAAAAAAAAGAGAGAGAGAGAATGGATAAAGGAATAGATTAAACAGCTTTCAGAAAACAAAATCAGATAGATCTGTGGTAAATATACAAGTATATTGTCATGAATATTTCAATAAATATTCTCAAAAGTGAACTTAATGTAAAAGCAAAAAGATTCAATTTCTAGAGGAAATTAAACAGACAAAAGTCACCAATAACAAAGGATAAACCTGATTTATATTTCCAATCATTGGTTTTAGTTGTCAGTTTGAGACAGTCTAGAGTCTTTGGGTAAGGACCATCCGGATTAAGTTGGGCTATGGTACAGGTACGTCTGTACAGTATTATCTTGATTACATAGATGCTTGCCTCCTATGGAAGGCACTAGAGCAGGGAGTTCTGACCCGTGTCTGTGTGAAATTGGCCAAACACTAACAAGTGTGTGTTAACCCTTTTCTTTCTCCTTTGTGAGTATGGATGCAATGTGAAGAGTTGTTTCAAGTTCCTACTGCCTCGGTTGATGATAATCTATGACCTAGAATTTTCATCCAAGTAAACCCTTTCTCTATAAGCCCAAGAGCAGATTTTCCACGGGTATTTCATCACAACATGATAGACCCTTTCCTTCCAATACTTATAAAATATATTTCCATAGAAAATTTAATAAAAACTGTTAATGAAAGGAGATTGTGTTACTCTGCTCCTGTTAGTTGTGACAACTGCATAATTTTATTTTTGCTACTGTGATTTCTTTGATTGTGGTACACACATATACCAAAGGAGAGCAGTGGAGTCAGAGCAAGAGTCCAGTGAGGAAGGGAAGAGAATGCAAGTGAAGAAAGAGCCAGGAGAGGCAAGGTGATGCATAAAAGACCAGCATGCAGAACAGAACAAATATTTAGTTTAACAAGTCTTTTTTTTTTTTTAATTTTTGAGAGGTACAGAATAAGTCTTGTGTGAATGAATAAAAACAAATCATGTTTAAAAACCACTCAAGAAACAAGCATGTTGGCACCATCACCCATGTCGTGGCAGTTGGTGCAGCGGGATGGAGGGGGGAGGTCCACACTCTCTCTCACCATATTCTTCAGGCACATTCCACTGACTGGTGGCATTAAGGTCATGGGGAGATAGATGCTTATGGGATTTATACACATGGCTGCTTTATAATTTTATCTGCTTGCCTAGTAACTCATTCTTTTATATTAAAAGATGAATAACTTGCTTACATTGTGTCTTATTCTTAACCTTTCTTGGTCATTTTTCACGGGGAACAACACAGCCTGCCCTTTTGGTTTGTAAGTTTGGGTTTTCATGGTCTCAAAATAGTTTATTAATGATGTACATATGTATTTGTTGTTTTTGTTGTTGTTGTTCTTGTTNTTGTTGTTCTTACTTTGGGGGTTTGCATGTGTGCCTATTGCTTCCAAATCAGTAGCATTTATGTGCTCATTTTTCTTAATAGTAAAATTCTTGTATTAACATAGTTCTCCTGATTAATTTCACTTATATTTTCTTTTGCATCTTCTGTTCTAAGACAGGCCTTTAGAAAATGAACTTCTTACAATTTAATTTTAATTTGCTTAATGGCTTTTCTGAGCCCTATTAGCTGATATCAGTTATTGTTTCAGTGTATCTTTTCAGTAATATGCTTTCTAAAAAATAATGTTGCTAGGTAGAAATGTAGATTCCTGCAAACTGTATTTTAATTTATAAAAATATCTTCTCTATAATTTTTTTGTGTGACAAATAGCCTGGTGCCCTCATATAGTTTATTGGAAAACTTAGTATTATTCTGAACCATGTATTTTAAAACAGTGTGTATTAGAGATAGAAAAAAACTACTAAATATAGATTGGACTCTTATGATCGGGTGTGATACCAGTTAATGTATTCTTAATTCAAATACTTTCCTTCTGCTGAAACAGAGAAAGTGCTGTCTATGAAGAGCCTGTCTGATTTCTAAGTCAGGTCCAAGTCTTTTTTTTTTTTTTTTTTTTTTTAGATATTTTCGTCATTTGCATTTCAAATGCTATCCCAAAAGTCTCCTATACCCTCCCACTGCCCTGGTCCCCAACCCACCCACTCCTGCTTCCTGGCACTGGCATTCCCCTGTACTGGGATATATAATCTTTGCAAGACCGAGGGACTCTCCTCTCCTCCCTTTGATGGCCTACTAGACTAAACTCTGCTACATATTCAACTAGAGACACAAGCTCGGGGTGGGAGGCTACTGGTTAGTTCATATTGTTGTTCCTCCTATAGGGTTGCAGACCCTTTCAGCTCCTTGGGTACTTTCTCTAACTCCTCCATTGGGGGCCCTGTATTCTATCCAATAGATGAATGTGAGCATCTACTTCTGTATTTGCCAGGCACTGGCACAGCCTCACAAGAGACAGCTATATCAGAGTCCTGTCAGCAAAATCTTGCTGGCATATGCAATAGTGTCTGGGTTTGGTGGTTGTTTATAGGATAGATCCTCGGGTATGGCAGTCTCTGGATGGTCCTTCCTTTTGTCTCTGCTCTGAACTTTGTCTCTGTAACTCCTTCCATGGGTATTTTGTTCCCCTTTCGAGGAAAGAATGAAGTATCCACACTTTGGTTCTTCTTTCTTCTTGAGTTTCATGTGTTTTGCAAATTGTATCTTGGGTATTCTAAGTTTCTGGGCTAATATCCACTTATCAGTGAGTGCATATCATGTAAGTTCTTTNGTGATTGGATTACCTCACTCAGGATGATAGCCTCCAGATCCATCCATTTGCCTAAGAATTTCATAAATTTGTTGCTTTTAATAGCTGAGTAGTACTCCATTGTGTAGATGCACCACATTTTCTGCATCCATTCCTCTCTTGAGGGACATGTGGATTCTTTCCAGCTTATTCATCCATTTGCCTAAGCATTTCATAAATTTGTTGCTTTTAATAGCTGAGTAGTACTCCATTGTGTAGATGTACCACATTTTCTGCATCCATTCCTCTCTTGAGGGACATGGGGATTCTTTCCAGCTTCTGGCTATTATAAATAAGACTGCTATGAACATAGTGGAGCATGTGTCCTTATTACAAGTTGGAACATTTTCTGGATATATGCCCAGGAGATGTATTGCTGGATCTTCCGGTCCAAGTTTTTGCTTCCTGAAGCAATACTAGCTCAAACTTATAGCAGGTGTATTGTTACTTCTGCTGCTAAAACTAAGGGTTGATATCTCAATAGGGACTTCATTTCATATATTGTACTTTTCCCCTGGACATCACTCTGAACTGAAACCTCTACTGACATCTCCATGTCTTTCTATGGGCTTTTCTCCTCTGACTGTACTACAAGACCTCTGCCATCTGCTCTGCTACAGAGTTGGTAATTCTGCCTCACACTCACTGATAAACTTTGGCTTATGAATGATGTATAAAAGTTATGGAGAAATGCTGTTTTTTTAGTTCAGTATTCAAATAAAATGATTTTCTCTTTTTTATTTTTGTTTTTTTGTTTGCTTACATGAAATGAGACTAGAATATTTACCAGGAATATTTTAAGACTAGTTCTAGAACACATGTTCCTTGAGCTTTTGCATATTTAAATTTAGTTACTATTATCCTTATACATGATTTAATGCAACTTGTATCAGATTGTATATAAGTTAGTACAAAGAACAACTTTCTACAATGTTTCAAGCAGCTATCTGGCGAACATTTGCTTTATCTGATTAAATTATTACTAGGCACAAAGTAGTTCTTTAGTGTTGCAACTCGTTGGTCAATGAGTAATGCAGGGTGGGTTACAAACTCAGAGGCCTAGTAGCTCCAACACCTGGGAAATGGTTTCTAATTTTAGAATACAGACAGTAGGTGATCAGATTAGAGACATATTACTATGAATTTCAAGTGTGCTTGACAGTCAGCAGCTAGTAAGTTCTTTGGCTGTGAATAACAGTTACTGAAGGAGCAGTTGGCAGCAGCTAATGTAGGCTCATAAGCATCCCATGTCTGTACCACTGACCTTCACAACGCCTCTGTTGTAGCCAACAGAACTCTTCCCACTACAGCAGAAGTCACTCCCTGCCTTCTGCAGTCTTAGCTTTCTACATTCTATTTACTTCCAACATGTTATGTGTCTTGGTTAGGGTTTCCATTTTTGCAAAGTGTATTTGGTACTGCCTTACAGTTTCAGAGGTTCAGTCCATTTGCATCATGACAGGAAGCATGATAGCGGGCAGGCAGACATGACACTAGAGAGGAGCTGAGAGGTCTACATCTTGAACCTACTGCAGCCAGAAAAAGACTCCCTCTTACATAGTAGACAGAGCTTGAAGTTTGGAGCCTCAAATCCCACCCCCACAATAGCACACTTCCTCTAACTAGGTTGCACCTCCTCCAGGAAGGCGATGCCTCCTTCTAGTGCCACTTTCCATGGGCCAAGCACATCAAAACTACACACTAAGCGTTCTCTCTTGCCATTTATCCCACTGCTCCCTCCCTGCTTGCTCCCGTGAACTCTCCAACTGTTCTCTCACTGTTACTTCCACTGTTGCTGTTCCTCTGCAAGTTATCAGTTGACCAGCTGTATTGTTGACAAATATAACAAACAAGGAAATCCCATTTGAGAGCAGGCTTGTTTAAGCTAATACCACAGCACCATGGCTTCATAGAGTAGTGCATCTCTAAACCTGAAACATGCAAAATGAGTAGATGGTTATATAGACATAGGGAGATAGCACACATGTGGCATAGGAAGGAAGGGCTGAATTTGTACCAGTCATAAAACAGCATCTTGCTCCAGTAATCATAAGCATCAGATGTGGCCAATCACAGACTCACATGAGGATAAGTCCCACATCTTATCACCAATGACTCACATCTTCATGAATCACTGGGGGCAGTGCTGCCTAATACTTTGTAGGAAGAATAGCTACAGAACCATCTAAGGTTTCACAAAAGTTACCCTGTCTGGCCCACTACTACAAAAGTTAGGCAGGTGGCCTGGAGTCCCCAGGGCTGGTCCTGCCCTCTGTGGCATCAGACATGGCTTTAGTGGCAAAAGACTTTGAAGCTGGGTGAGCTGCCAACAGGTAATACGGTTGGCTACCAAAGACAGGCTCTTCAGTTCACCCTTGCAGCTCCAGGCTTAAAGGAATTGTTTTCTTGCTGCCAATCAAGGGCCTGGAAGGCCTACTTCTCCTTATGTATGTGTGTGTTCACAGAAAGAAAAATAGGAAACCTATAATAAAATGTTAAGAAATCTTAATTCAAATCCAACAGTCTCAACAGCAAACAAGAGTGCTTAGCATCATTTAACACACATGTCAGTGCTTAATGATCATATACCATACGCAGACTTGGGGTCCCTCTAACCATCTCAATGGCTCAAAAGAAGGCCTCTACTCTTCCCTATTCTTGAACATTGTCCTGAAAATATCTAACCAGACTGAAGTTTCTCTCATTTGTGACTTTTCCTTCTAGAATTATTATTAGAAAACATAATTTCTTTAAGTGTACAGTTCAATGTCTTCCCAAAGCTATTCTCTCTGCATTATTTCCTTCTAATTCTTCACAAATTCTCAATATATTTCTAATGGCCTTTTTAGTATACATAAAAGAAATATTTTTAAATGTATCACATCCATTGTCATTCATTAACAAGAGCCCAAAATGTGGATCTGAGAAGATGGCTTAATCCATAAACTACTTACCACCCAAGCCTGAGGACCTCTGTTAAGTTCTTCAGTGGTCACACAAAAATATGGCTAAGTCAGTGTGCCTGTTACCTCATTGCAGAGGCAAGTGTGGTGATAGGAAAAGCCTGGGACTAGCTTGTCAACTAGTCTCAACAAGCCAATGATGACTGGATTCAGTTAAAAGACCCTATCTTGAAAAGTGAAATGTATTTTATAAAAAATCTCACATAAACTTCTATCATCCACACAGACTACTATCACTCACACACACACACACACACACACACACACACACACACACACACAAACATATAAACTTAAAATGTAAACTTACTGACAAGTAGGAAAAAATGTAACCCTAATTAACATTTTAGAGTACTTCATAAAAGTGCCCTGTCCCTTGCCTGGTTCTCTACACAGCTTTAGCTCTTGGAATCTGAGCCTCACTGAGTCAGAAGTCCAAACATCACAACCCCTAACTCCCTGAAGAGCAAGAACCCAGAACTATGCAATGAAAAATCAAGCATTTTCAACAAACGGTGCTGGTCTAACTGGTGGTCTGCATGCAGAAGAATGCAAATTCATCCATCTTTATCACCTTGAAAAAAACTCAAGTCCAAGTGGATCAAGGATCTCCACATAAAACCAGATACACTTAATCTAATAAAAGAGAAAATGGGAAAGAGCCTTGAACTCATTGGCCCAGGGGAAAAGTTTCTGAACAGAACACCAATGGCTCAGGCTCTAAGATCAACAACTGATAAACAGGACCTCATGAAACTAAAAGGCTTCTGTAAGGCAAAGGATACTGTCTATAGGGCAAAATGGCAACCTACAGATTGGCAAAAGAACTTTACCAACCTTACATCCAATAGAGGATATACAAAATATACAAAGAACTCAAGGAAAGGAAGTGACACAACTAAAATATGGGGTACATAGCTAAACAGAGAATTCTCAATGGAAGAAACCCAAATGGCTGAGAAGCACCTAAAGAAATGTTCAACATCCTTAGTAATCAGGGAAATGTAAATCAAAACAACCCTGAGATTCCACCTTACACCAATAAGAGTGCTAAGATAAAAAACTTAGGTGAGAGAAGATGTTGGTAAGGTTGTGGAGAAAAGGGAACACTACTCCATTGCTGGTAGGATTGCAAACTGGTACAACCACTCTGAAAATCAAACTGGCAGTTCCTCGGAAATTTTAAAATAGTTATACTTGAAGACCCAGCTATAATACTCGTAGGCGTATAACCAGAAGAAGCTACACCATATCACAAGAACATGTGCTCCATTACGTTCTTAGCAGCCATATATATAATAGCCAGAAGCTAGGAACAGCCCAGATGTCCCTCAACTGAAGAAAGAATACAGAAAGAGTGAGTCATTTACACAATGGAATAGTACTTAGATATTACAAATAAGGACAGCAAGAATTTTGCAGGCAAATGAATGGAACTAGAAAATATCATACTGACCAAGGTACCCCAGACCCCCAAATCATAGATAGTATGCAGACACTGATAAGTGGATATTAGCCAAAAAGTTCAAAATACTCATGATTCAACTCACAGATCATATGTAACTTAAAAAGAAGTAAGACACATGTATGGATGCTTCAATACCACTTGCAAGGCAGAACAAAATAATCACAGAAGACAGAGGGAGGCAGGGTCCTGGGTGGGAGATGGTAGGGGTAAGAAAAAGGGGACAGGATCAGATATGGGGGAGACAGGAGAGAAGTCCAGAGGGCCAGGAGAATGAATAGAAATGTGCAGCAGTGTGGTTGGGAACCACTAGATGGTCTCAAACCCCAGGGATGTGGAAGACTCCCAGGAACCAATGACACTAGCCAAAGTGCCCAGGAGCAGAGAGATAGAACCTGAAAAGACCATCTCCGGGAGATAGACATTACCTGACTTGAGGGATGAGGCCACCCACTCATCTCAAAATTTTAACCCAGAATTGTTCTCTTTAAAGAAATTGTGGGAGCAAAAAAATGGAGCAGAGACTGAAGGAAAGGTTATCCAGAGACCACCCCACCTTGGGATTCATCCCAGGCACAGACCTCAAACCCTGACACAACTGCTGATACCAAGATGTGCTTGCAAAAGGGAGCCTGGCATGGCTGTCCTCTGAGAGGCTATGCCAGTACCTCACTGAGACAGAAACTTATAGTCAGCCATTGAACTGAGCCTGGGGACTCCCATGGAAGAGTTAGAAGGACTGAAGGAACTGAAGGGGCTTGCAACCCCATAGGAAGAACAGTATCAACTAATTGGACCACACAGAGATCCCAAGGACTAAGCCACCAACCTAAGAGTGTACATGGGCTGGCCTGTGGCCCCCACTACATATGTAACAGATGAGTGCCTTGTCTTCCTTCAGTGGGAGAGGATGTTCTTAGTCCTGTGGAGGCTTGATGCCCCAGAAAGGGGGCATGCTAGAGGGGTGAGGTGGGAGTGGGTGAGTGGGTGGGTAGGGAAGCAGAGTCTTAGAAGCAAAGGGGAATGAGATTGGGGGCTTGTGGGGGGGCAGGAAGGAGGACAACATTTGAAATGTAAATAAATAAAACAATTAATAATAATAATAATAATAATAGTGATTATATTCACAAGCACCAGGATTTTCTATGACAAAGAAGTATAAGGTATGTACAGCAGCTTCAGTTCTTCCAATGCCTTGAGTCCAAGGCACATGGAAGAGCAGGAAGGACTATCTCAGGAGCTTTTGATACTTTAAGCTTTCAGTGTTGGAGTCCATTTCTCATGCAGCAAAAGATACATGCTAACAGTGAATCTTTTAATCTTCTACTTTAAGAAAGTTCATTCTTCACATTTACATACCTTGATCTCAACAAAGTTATCACCTTGAGAAATTGTAATTATCTGTTTTGGGGAGGCACACAGCCATTCTCAGCAATGTATACCCAATGTATGGTTTTTTTTTTTTTTTTTGAATAGAATTTCCATATTGTCTTTGATTCCCTTAACATTGTAGATCTTTCAATGAACCCTCCTCTAAACCTCATTCTAAAATAAGAAGACATCACTCTGTCCGTGTCCATCTATTCCTTAACTTTTGCACTCAGGCTCAATGCTTGCTAAACAGACTTAAAGATTGGTAGCAGTTCCTGTTCTTGCAGTGGTCAGGAAGATGCCTACCTTAAAGCATCCTTCCCAATGAGCTGTCTTTGGAACTGTGGTCCTGACTCCAGCTAGAGAAGTAATCACTGTCATTGTTTGTTGTTTTCATTCTTCATTAAGCTTCTTACGAGCATTGCCAGCCTAAGGCAGAGAAATACATTAATGTTTGAGGGAAGCCAGTGGCTCAGAGATGAACACTTATATCTAAGTTTCAAATCTATATCACATTTGAGGATGCAGACAAATTCTTGAGACTCAATAACAGGTTTCCTCTTTTGGTCTTTATACTTCTCAGTTCCAATGGCAGCTCCATCTTTTCCATTGCTGTGGTGTCACTTTACAAAGTCTGTCTGTCTACCTTCCTTAAAGTATCATTGGACACTAGGTCACCTCTGCTTAAGATACTTGGTGGAAGCCACATGGCCAGAGAGCTCAGTATTTCTCTCAGGTTCTAGTGATGGTTCAAGCACAGAAAAGGCCTTGAGAAAGTGCACTTCACTTGGACTGCACATGTCCACAGTTTTTATCTTTCAGGCAGAAGCATTCTCTAGGCAGAATGGGTCACTGCTCTGAAATTTACTATGTTGTAAGTAACATAATTTTCTCTATTTTACACAACTACTAACTATCAAAATCTTCTTTCCTTTTGTTTAAAATTCCCTTGTAACTGGCAGGTAACAATTTGCATCAAGAAGTTTCTAGCAGTCCATAATCTTATTGGAAATTGTTTTTGCCTTGTTTCACGCAGTGCATTTATCTTGATGAACTTTAGGAAGGAAAGCTTAGCCAGTGTTCAGCAGCCATTCCATTGTCCTAAGAAAACCTCAATCAATGCTTTTTTGTGTGACAGATTTGTGATTATTTCATTCTCCTAAGTTTGCATAAGCTGCCAAGAAACTCTCAGGCTTCCAGGAATTTCTATTAAGAATTTCAGATATTCCAGCGAGGAATTTTATCTGTGCTTATAAGATCAAGAGCATAACTGAAACCAAACATGTGTCATTTCATGCTAGTTTCCCATTCTAAAAAGATATAGACAATATTTATCTCAGGTCAAATGGACAATGCAATAGAATTGTTCTGAGTCTGTTCTCCAAGTAGTCTATGAGTGTCAAGAGGAGAACACACCCATTCCCAGAGTGATGGATGTCAACAGCCACAAGCTTCATGAACCTATAGAATGGCAAACAAGTCTGTGACTGTGGGACTCTAAGCGAAAAAATAATCTGTAGATTCCACCACAGTGGACACAGTGTTCACCCTTCAGAGTTGTGACCTGTCTCTGCCCTTAAATCTCAGCATTAAGACAAGCTGTCAAAGATAAGACAGGATGTGAGAGAGGCCCTGCTGCAAGTCACCTCAGGTAAGCTCTGTGCACTTTAATAAGAATCCTACTGATGCCTAGATTTTCTTCCAGTACAATGAATATCTTTCCTAAAATGACACTTCCATCTGGGAGAAATAATAGTTCACTGCCTTAATTGATGCCAATTTCACATGAAACTGTTTTCTGGAAAGTGTGTAGTTCTGCTTTCTCTTATCTATAAGAATTATGTGAGTCTTGTGGATAAATAACTATCTGTATGCACACAAGATGAAGGCACACAGCTTTAGACTCTATGGAATAGGGTGCATGCAAAGTGTGAGTGTTGGCATTTCCCTGTCCTTCCCATTTACAATGTTATTGGACCAGTACAACAGAAGTAATATCACTTCGTCAAACTAATGTGGTGATCAGCACTAGGCAACCCGATGCTGAGTAGGGTGAAGTAGATAAGGAAGGATGATGACTGATGAGATGGCTGATAAATCACAAGATCAACAAACTGAAAGGATGGATCTTCCTGCTTTTTATCTTTCCTCTTTTCACAGATGTTCTCATATGTTTTCCTACTAAGCACAATATCACGCCTTGAAATATAATATTGAGTATTTATATCTCTATTCTAAGGTAGTTTTTCTTCTATACTGCTCAGTCTTGACATTGAGTGATATCTCAGCAGTGTCCCAAGGATTATCTGTCAATCACAAATATCTATTGAACACACCTTGTATGGTGATCATACCATCCATTTTATGTAGTTCAGAGGAAACAGGTACCTAGTTACAGCCTTTAGTTTAAAGCTCAGAACAGAAAGGGAATATGAAATAGAATACAAAAGAGGATGTGATTCCTAAGGACTTCCAAAGGTTCATCCAAGGTTTCTCTTCGTTATTTTTCCTTTCCCTGCTGCACAGGAGCTTCATCTGCTCAGATAGTCATTTTAGTTCATGTATTATACAAATAGAAACTGTGTACTTCTAATGTGTCATAGACTGGGCAAGAATCCAACAGTGCAGAGAATAAGATGTACTGTCTTCAAAGAGCTGGTAGTGGTGGTAGAGATAAACATGGAGAGCCATTAAACAGTAAATACAATGACTGCAAGTCATAGCAGAGTATATTGGTGCATTTCTCTTTTCCTGACCTCCATTCTCAACCAAACCCAATGGGGAGACAGAGGCAAGACAATCAGGTATTAAAGACCAACCTAGGTTCCAAGGTAAGTTAAGTAATTAGTGAGCAAAGGTAGGAAAGACAGACATCCCCTGAGTGTTCATCAGTGTTTGTGAAGCCAAACATGAAGGCAGAGTCTGAGGGAGTTATAGAGACTGAAGTCTGTGGTAAGACATGTAGTCTCCGGGGGGGAAAAAAAAACCAAGCAGGAAAAAGTTTAGTCTCTATCCAATAGACAATAAAGCCACTGTAAAAATTTTAAAGAGACTGAAAGACTGACAGAGTTATGTTTCAATTTTATATTAATTGAATCATTCAGTGACAGACTGATCTGAGAGAAATGAGACCGAAGTTAGAAAACTGGTTAATAGGCAGTCTCAGTGGTCAAGTTTCAAGATGTCGAGGATGTCATCTGAAATAATATTTGTAGATGGAGAGAGGACAGATTTAAAAAAAAACATTTAGGCAAATATGGTACACTAACCCATTATCACTTGGATCTGGAATGAAGGTATGAGCAGGATAGAAGTACAAACTGCTTAATGCACTCTCCAAGTGTCCCTGCTGTCAATCAAATTGCCAGCTATCTGCACTGAGTAGAGTTGTCCTTCACTGTGGACATCTCAGAAGTGTGTCCATATGTATGAATAGTGTTCATGTATGTTTGCACATCCTTTCCAACATTTCATAGCTGGGGGACTGGAGGTAGAAGAATTATAAGTGTTTAGCCCAGTGTTTTAGATGATTCTACATGCTCTTCGGTTGCTGAGCTAACAGTATCCAGCCATGCCCAATTGAGCTTCTGCTGTGCGAATGCCTTAAGAACAGAAGTACTTGACTAACATATGCCAGAGTTGATTGGTGTGTCTCTATGGCTGTGTCCATCTTCTTGTGTCCCCTTCCATTACTCTCTCCATTTACTTCATGTTAGCATATGTGCGTGCACAAATAGAGACCTGACTGAATTTGCTACCAGCTCAGCAAATGGCCAAACCTGCAGACAACTACTTCATTGTATCACGAAGTAAATGAAAACAGTTCACATGAAACAGATTAAGCACAAAGATATTAAATGCACAAAAACCTCCCTATTCATGCCAAAGTTTCATTTTTTCACTAGTTGAAAGCCTAGAGAGTATGATCTTTTCTTCAAGATAAGTTGCCTGTGGGAGACTATTTTCTTCTATATGCTCTATACTCTCCAGTGTAATGCTGATTCTTTAATATAGTTTGAACAATGTTAATAAAAACCATATTTCATGGCTATAAAATATACTTGCAAGGTTTCAAATGATGAATTAAGGGATGGTTCTTCCAATAGAAAATGTCTGTAACCTTTAAAAAATATCATTAACAAAGTATAGACTAACAGTCTCAGACAAAAGCAATAAAACATCCTTAATGCAGAAGATGACATAAATTGAGTCAAGTAATTACAATCCAATCAATAAAGCTGTAAGAAAGAGTAACCTGAACATGGAGAGGAACTTCAAATACTTGTTTGGAAAATAGAAAACTCCTTTCAACATAGATACTCAAAGCCACTGTGTGGAGTGCCAAATTCAAATACAGCAAAAGGGAAAGTGAGTCTGGCAACATAGAAGCAGAGAAAACACAACAAATGTGAAAGCAACAAAAGCCACAACTAAGAAAATGGTTTCTGTAATAGATTCGCAAACAGAATCTTAAGAGGAAAATTATGGTGCTATCTTGCAAATTAAGTAAACATGGCTACTTGTGCGGCACTAAAACTCATCATACACACAGCACGTTTCTCGTTTGTATCTTGATGATTGCTGGGCTTTTGTAAACAAGTGTGCCAGGAAGTGCTTCTCGAAAAGGATGTACTCATCTTGTAGAGCTAACCAAGAAAACATGTTGCTAATGAAAATAACATTGCAAAGAAACCAATTCATTTCCCCATTGATATGGCGATGGGCTGTGTTGATAGCATTTCAAGTCTTTCTTTAGCTTCACCATATAAACACGCAGCCCTTCTTACACAGTTCTGCTTCTCACCTGTTCAGAGCTTTATCAACACTGAAAAGAAGAAGCCATCTCCTGATTAAATGACCTACCAAAGCTAAAATGACACTCATTTGGTCAATAAAGTTTTTTAAAAAAATCCCCATCCATGATTTAAGTTAATGAGAAAACTTGGCTCCATGCAAAACAAAAAAGACATTTTTACCATGAGCTTTTTCTTTGGTTTTTATCTGTTTGCGTGTATGTATAGGTGTGTGTGTGTGTGTGTGTGTGTGTGTGTGTGTGTGTGTGTGTCTGTATGTGTGTGTATGCATTTGATCTTAAGGGATTTGATCTTAGTATCTTAGTTTTCCTCTATTTTCAACCAATATTTGTATTTGGCTAGAGAATTTAGGCATTGCAATGAAGAATATTCTTTAGTCAGCAGCAAGAATTATTACAACTTATATAACAAAACTTAATACTAATTTACATGGAAGAATCTTATTGTCTAGATCTCTTCAGTGTAGGAACTTAATAATCTTTGTGAATGCCACCATTCTTATACATAGTAATTTAATCATTACGTTTATTCTCTGAATAGTTGTAGTCATCCTTTCTTATACTTTTTTGTTGCCCCAGAGAAAACATGGGGCAGAACAATGTGCTTTATATGGTAATTATTATACATACACCTGGGTTCCGGTGTCCCCTATGACTATGCTAAGGCCATACTAGGTTTGTTAAGCTCGCATGGGACCACTGAGCTGAAAGCAGCATGTGCCTACAAAGGGTCTGCTGAGAGCACTCCTAGAGAGGGAAAATAGCAATTAACAAAGAAAATACAAGTATGTAAAGAACATTCGAGAATAAATATTTTCCACCATAAAGATCATTTCAGGACATCTGCAGTACTGAAGACAACAAAATGAGGTTTAGCTTACAAGTGTTTTCCTAGATAAAAAGCCTTCAAGTCTTAGAATCTGATGTTCATTGTGTTTTGCATTCCGGATTCCTGCACAACACGCACCTATTCATTCCCAGTCCTTGCCTAGCCCTTCATCCCCTAGACAACTACTCTCCAAATCATACTGGCTTGCTTTTATGTGCCCAGCGTCCATGCCGACTCAAGATTTTATACATGTGTTCTAGAATGTTCTTTCCCATGTTCAGTTTCTCTGTCTTCATTTTCCTTTACCCTTTCTCTGGCATTAACTGACCTTGCTTAATGGTGTGCCTTTTGCTTTGTTTGCTGTGTAATCATTGTCAATCTTTAATTGAATTCTGTCAAATCTTATAAATGAATGTGCTAGAGTAATGTAACAAGTAAAAACCTACTTTATTCTACTCTGTATGTTCATTTTCCTTTTGAATGCACCTGCCTAGAGACTCCGATCAAGAAATAGATGCTATTTTTCCAATCTTCAAGTCCAGTTGACCTTGGATCCATAAAATTCACACAAAATCAGGTTGCTCCTATTGTGGTTCTAGGCTTTAAAGATCTCGTACTCTCTATGTAGTTTTCATAATTCTGTCTAGCTATAGATGGAGAAGTCCTTTACAAGTTCACCTCATTTTTGCTATTGTTTGCTACAGCCATATGCAAAGTTCAATCCCAAGCAGCCAAGCTACCTATCTTCTTTGCATTTAGCTCACCATAATACCCAAGACATCTCAGGCAGGACAAACCCAATCTGGGCCAGATCTGAAGTGTTCAACTGACCTACAAACTTGTTCTAATCCTGTTAATAATACATATGATGAAATATCCAATTTGACCTTCAATACTTACCTATCATCAATAAGATCAATGGTACAATAGCTTAGAGGCAAGCTGAGAAGTCAAGCCATCTCACAAGGCCCTTCTCTCATCTAGAATATGGTGTGTGTGTGCTTTTATCAAGACATTGATTTTCTTCCCATTCCACTGAGCTGCTTATTTTGGTCTAATGTTCATCATTTTCCATTCCTTTCTTCACTCCAAAGTGCTGACTTGGAGTCATCCTCTGCTAGAAAATTATATATACTGTAAAGTCTCCCCCACTCCCAAAGCCAGATTTAAACCCCACAATCTCCAATCATTGCTTTATCTGAGTTGCTTCAAACATTTTGTCTTGATAAAGGCATGGGATTCAAAAATTCCTTTCCAGGGCAACTATTGACCTACATTTTCAACTTTTTATTTTCTGGTAAACATTTTTTCTCCTCCATTATGAATAACTTCTATTACATACATTGTATTTGAAAAATTGGTAAGTTGTCTTCTCATGTGAACCTCTCCAATTCAGTAACTGGGTTTTTATAAGAAAAAAAAAAGAAATATTAGATTCTTCTAGATGAAAAGTTCTACAGTGAGCATAGTACTTTCATTTTATTTGTCTTTAAATATTCATTTCATTTTCCCATTCACTCAATGGTGCCTCTAAGCTGTGGAAATCACATTTATTCTCAGTCTTATATTTTTAAACATCTTCGGTGTTCATGTGGTGTTGCTGATTGTATTTTTCAAAGATGGAATAATGATATTTTCCATACTGCATATCGTTTTCTTAATGTGACTTTTCTGTTTCTTCATCAAAGGATGATATCCATTTCCTTTCCCTTAAGGTTAAATGAAACTTGTGACTATGCTATGTGATCTCTCCAGATGGACTACAGAGGGCACCTACAGAACAGAAGAACGGTACTTACCATCAGAGCAAACAAAGGCAGTGTGATAGGGAGTCCAACAAGTCAATAGTCATTTTCCTTTTTTATTTCTTTTAGTTTGTTTTAAACTACACTTATCTATTTATAGTTTGTGTGTGAGGCAGAGGCCATCACACATATGTGGAGATCAGAGGGAAGGTTTCAGAATTCAGTTCTCACTTTCCACCCTACACCAAGTAGATCATGGGAAAGAAACATGGAGAGTTGAATTGAACTCAGTTTATAGTTACTTATAAGTTATGAACTTAAAGTTCCTATAAGGACATTTCAGGCCCCAAGTACCATAGTTTCGCATTCATGAAATCTTGGATGCTGTCTGAAGAACTTCGCTTCTGACTCATATTGATGCTGAAGTCATTGCCCAAGTCCTACACTTTGAGGAATCCTTATGAAAGAAAGCATGAATTGACACAAGAACCTACCGGGAAATGCTAAGTGACTAAAATACAAGCCTAAAGCTGTGCTTCTCCAGTACTGTAGAAAACAGTCATAAATTTAAAAAAAAAAGTGTTAAATAGTAGCCAGGAATGTTTGTCAGTAGCTACTATTCTGTAAGTAAGTTTCCACCAGCAAATCCAACTACAACTGGCATTTCTCTTGAGCAAATATCTAATTCACCTTGAGATCATCGCAATTTCAAATAAGAATAGGACTTGAACCATAAAAGGTTATTTCAAAGACTCATAAAGTTAGAAATCAATGCACAAAATAGCCAGGTTACTACAAATGTAAACACATGTGACTTTGTATGTTTCTAATTCATAATGTATTTCACCTGTGGGTATTCGTAATTTAAAGAATTATGGTCTCAGTTTCATGAGTAACAGCCTAAGTTCTTGTTGATAAGCAGAAGCTAAGCCAAATTTGCTTCTTCAGTCATGGGGGAAAGCCAATGACATGAAACACACTGAAGAACACACAACACAGATCTACACAGTTAATGGGCTAAGCAAAGGTGTGTGTTATGACAGCATCAAAATTATTTTTCCATTTGGTGTTTCAAATGAAGTTTTGTTTTGTTTTGTTTCCCAGTATGGGGAGAGTCTCACAAGTGTCCTTTGTTGAAATGAAACTGTCTTTTTAAATGTCAGGGGCTTCCCACACTAAGAAGACCACCATGGCAGGTGTTCTAGTTATTATTCTCTATGCAAAGTACCAATAAAGATCAACCCCACCTCCAAAAATAAAACAAACATCTTTGTTTTATTTTTGTCTTTCATAGATTCCCTTTCCTTATTTCTTTATATGAACAACAAGACATTTTTGCATTTCCCATTTCCTTATTGAATCTAAATGAATACAATTAGTTGTATATACAATGGCAATACAATATATAATATGCGATACAATATATATATGTATATATATATATATAATACAATATACAATACAATTGTATATTGTAATATGCAGTACAATATATACTATATATATATATATATGCTCAATGCCTCTCTCTGTCTCTCTCTGTCTCTCTCTGTCTCTGTCTCTGTCTCTCTGTCTCTCTCTCTCTCTGTGTGTATGTATATAATTTTTAGTTGCATAAATGAAAAATATCCCAAGTGCCTATACCCTACAAGAAACATGGATTACAAAGAAAGAGTCAGATGGTTTAATATGTACGTGAACATTTTCTCAAATATGTAACATCATAGACAGTATGAATCCCAGTAATCTGTATTGGTGTATTGGGTGTAGGAGGTCTATGAGTTAAATATTATTACAGACATAGCCCACAAGATAGACCTAAAACTCATGATTTTTCAATTTGTTTTTCAATTTTTTCAATTTTATTTATTTTAGTTTTGCTTGGCCACAAAACTGTTTTCTTAGAGTCGACACACTAGTAACACAGAACGTTAATGAGAATTGTTGGGATTTTATTCAACAGAAGCATGTTCAACATACCTTAGTGTCAGATAACCCGGAAAGAGTAGCGTATCCCTAAGTCTTGCTCAAGAGTTATGGGAACGATTGAGGAGCCTGGAGGGGATCAGCACCCCAAGAAGACAAACAGTGTCAACTGGATGCTTGAGACCAGCCAAAGAGCATGCAAGGTCTGGACCTAAGCCCCCACATGTAAGCAGATACCCACTTGGTTTTCACGTGGGTCCTCCAACAGCTGTAGTAGGGGCGTAGCTCTAACTGGGCTGCCTTGTCTAGAGTCAGTGGGAGAGGAGATACATAGACCTGTAGTCACTTCAGGTTCCAGGGTGGGTTAGTGCCAGAAGGTGACTCCTTCTTCTCAGAGGTGAAAGTGAGGAGGGAGGGACAATGTGTGGGGGTGGTGGGAAGAGAGGGGGCCACAAACAGTATGTAAAGTGAATGAATGAATGAGTAATTGAATAGGCAAAACAAGGTATTATTTTTTCTTTCAAAACCTTAGACTTTAATGAAAATAAGAAAATTGTCATGTACTTCATAAGTATCATTTTAGTTACGTGTAATGAGTAACTGAGATAGAAAAGAGGGTTAATAAATTAGTTGATTTGGTAGACAAAATTTTTGCAATGGTTTCACATTTAAACGTTTAGATATTTCCCTAGTACTAAATATGGCGAAGGATTGACAAAGGAAAATAATGTGGACACTTATATTGTGCAGCCTACTGAGTTACAGAAATTTCACGTTAATTGAAAGTAAAACATCATGAGTTCAGTGCCAGGCGTTGAACTGTAGGGGGAATGTATAACATGAATCGTGACAGAATTGCAAGCTGGGTTCAGGCTCACTACTGACACCAACAAGACACCACCAAGGAACGCCATGATCTATTGCCACATAAATTAATTAATTACCATTATTCTGCTAAAGAATGATGCTTTGTAAGCTCCTCTGGGGTTCTCACTATGTCACAGGATTAAACCTGTAACAGCAAACCATCCCTGTCACTGACTGCACGTGGGACCTCAAGTCCTTCAACAAGGTGTAGAGGCAGCCCAGTCCGAGTTCTCGAGCACTGACAAATTACAAGGAAAGAAGCTATCAGGCTGTTCTATGACTTGGTACCAACATTTATTTAGATTAGATGAGACACTCATGGTACTTGAAAAACAAAGTGATTAAAAACACATTTTTGCAAATCTCATTTGCTGCACAGAGGACGGCTAGATTTGGCAGTTGTGTGATCTTAACAAATATGGTTTTAATAATGAATTAAGGCTTAATTTATGCACTTTCCTTATTAGATTGTTTAGAAACGAGTGCTCATTTGGGAAGGATCCCATTGCATGGAAATCATTGTGTGGGGACTGGTATCATGTCAATGGGTTTGAGTGTTTAGAACACATTTGTTCATTCAGTTCATCAGAAAGGCAGCCCGGGGCCTGAAAAGTCATACCATCACCATCTGCACAGCTCCTGTCAGTGCTCTTCAAAATATTTAGTCAAAAAATAAAATAAAATCAAACTAGTTCAAAACCTTATTGAGTCTATAGAGATGGTCTGGCAGCCCCTGAGAAAAATTGCCTCCCACTAAAACTCAAGTGTCAAGGAGTTAAATGTTCCAATATAAACTTCTGGTACAAGCTAATACCCATTCTTCTGGGTGTGAATGCAACTGTTCTCATTTACACTGTGGATCTCAGGTTCTGTGACTATTCATTTTATAAAGAGGCTTGAGCCCTCAGTTCCTCTGGACATCAGATTAGGCAGTGTATATGTTGTATAAGGTCAGAATAGAGCCTCCCCTTCATGGACAAGTTTGCCTTTTGTGGCAAAGGACTCAGCTTCTCAGAACCAAAGCTGTACTTGGTCACCTACAGCCCAGAAGTTTGCACCAAGATTGAACTTGGGTAATGTGAATTTGGAAACCACAGGAATGCCAGCAGGAATTCAGAGACACTAGCAGTCGTGCAGGCAACACGTTAGCAGACTGAAATAATGCTCGCATCAAAGAGAAAGAAGAGGAGAGGACCAACAGCCCTGGAACCTCACTTCACTTGCTCATTATCTCCCAGTTCCAGACGATTTCCAGTGTCAAAGCTCATTGGTATTGTCCAGTCTCATGTTATGCAGCACAGTTCAACACTCACACTGTAACTCCATAAAGCTTTGTCACAAGCCCAGACTAATGAACGTGTGAAACTAAGACAATTCTTCTTGCCCAATGGAGGAAATGAACGCAACAGGAAGGGCGTCTCGGAAAACTGCCAAGACGCAGGTGTACGATGTGGTTGGGTATATGAGACCAGAAAGAAACCAACTCTATTCTTCACTCTACATTGAAAGTAGGGAGAATGATGATGTCTTACATAGCAGTGGGTAATATCTGGGACAAGAGACTTATTTTTACACTTTTATTTTCCATTCCTCTGTCATCAGACCAGTTACAGCTGACAGGAAAGAAATCAAAATTTTGAAAGTTTAGCAAACAGAGAATTCGTTTGTCATTCACGCAGACCTTCTGTTTAAGCAGCTGCCTTAGACAGACATCCTACAAATAACTCAGTAACTCGGGGACAGGGCTTCAGTTATCAACAGCTCACAGTGCCATAGCTTTCTAATTCCTTTACTGAATCCTCTATCTGGACAATGCATGGAGACAGACAGGAAATTCACATATTTGCAGCTATTCAAGTTAAAACCCTGCTTGCTTCTGACCCCAAACATGAACAGTTAAGTCTGGGAAAGACATTAGGCTGCAGAAGCTGTTGAAATTCCTTCCCATGGAAATGTGATGAGGTTCAGAGCAGAAGCATTATCTACTATTTTAGATGCCAGTACAATTACCAGCTATTTCTGCAGAGCCATGAACAGGAGGAAAAAGAGACAGAAAATACACTTAGGAAAATTTCTTGTTCTTCTACAAACTGGTGTATCCAAGTAAACGTGCATGAGACAGAATCTAAAAACAGCATGGCCGTATATGGCATGGACCTCTGTGCTAGTGTCAGAGATGGACACGGATCCAATAAAAAGATAGTTTCTCCCAGGAAGTAAAACCTAGCCCTCAAAGAAAAGTAAATCAAACAGTGTCAGTCAAAGGGCAGCAATAGCTTTGGAGAAGATTTTGTGACATTCATGAGCCAATTGCAAGCCAAGTGCTTACTTGGTAGGTTCCAAATTAGTTAGGCCAAGAGAGTGGAGAGAAGGCTCACCAGGCAAGAGTTCTTGTTTTCTTACTAGGACCTGGGTTTGGTTCCCAGTACCACACCGCAGTTCATAACCATGCACAATCATAACTCCTCCAGGGGATCTGATACTTTTTCTGACCTCTGTGGGCACCATACATACATATGCTGCATGTGTATATATACAGGCAAAGTTTTCATGTACACACAATGAAATGAATTAAAATAAATAATCATTGTATCAGCGTTAGCACCACCCAGGAGAGAGAGATGAAACCCACAATTGGATACTGAAAACTAAGAGTATTGCCATGTAGCATCACATTAAGGACATTTTTCCAAGGGTACAGCTAGGCCTCTCCTTCCTGACAGATAACTACAGCCAAGTGGAATCTTCCACTGCCTGACCTTGGCACTCTCAGATCCTTATAATCAACTGCCTAGCTCATCCTTGTTAACTGCTTAAAGGTAGGAAATCAGAAGGCTCTGTGAAAACAGTCTGGGAATTTAAATATGCGACTGAGACAAACAGATTAAGATCCACCCCCTGCACCTGTGTGTGTGTGTGTGTGTGTGTGTGTGTGTGTGTGTGTGTGTGTTTAATTATCTTTGGCAATAACTTTTCCTTCTCCTTCATATAAAAGTGTAGGTTAGCCCTATGACAGGACATTTTCCCAAGCATCTAGTATAGAAATAGCTAAGAGAATTCAACTGTGGACCCAGTATTTTCTTCATTGCTCCTAGGACTTGAAGGTAGTTTGCCCATAGCCTTACTCCAATAGAATAAAAATGATTCCTTTAAATTAAGCAAATGAAAAATAAAAATAAAACAAAACATTTCTGTTTCTAAAGATGGCACATAAATAGAACCTCCACCATCCTCTTTATTAGCAGTGCTCCAGGGTTAAGGCCACTTAGAACAGGATAGCAGAGATGAAGAAGCCACGGTCTCGCTGCTAATATTTTAAAGTTTTATAACCCAAGGCATGTGTCCAGTTTGTAATTCAAACAAGGAAGGAAATTGCCAGAATACTACTTTTAGAAATTTTTCATCTGTTTCCTTGTAAATTAAGTACTCTAAACCCAAACTGAGGTTGCTATTGCAGCAGTTGTAATAAGAGAGACAGAAATAGGGGCTGGAGAGATGGCTCAGCAGTAAAGAGCACTGACTGCTCTTCTGAAGGTCCTGAGTTCAAATCCCAGCAACCACATGGTGGCTCACAACCATCCATAATGAGATCCAATGCCCTCTTCTGGTGTGTCTGAAGACAGCTACAGTGTACTTACAATGAATGAATGAATGAATGAATGAATCTTTAAGAGACAGAAAGAGAGAGAGAGAGAGAGAGAGAGAGAGAGAGAGAGAGAGAGAGACCCCATAGGTAGTGAGAACTCTGCTCACTCTCTGGGCTAGTCAGGAAGATCCAAAGAAGATCCCTATCTCCCACAGATTCCCTGGAGACCTAGCTGCCTCATGTCTCCCTCCCTGCCTGATCCTGTCTATCCCGCCTGTCTTCTTTGAGAGCACAGCTTCAAATGCGACTTTTGAAGGGGTCTTCCTTGTCAGTTTGCTCAACGGGATATTTGTTTCAGTCTGTGAAGGATTTTTCCCTCTCAGATTTTCCACAGGATAGATCTGGCAAGATCTGTTGGTGGCTATGTACTGGAAACGGCTTCTATGTGAATTTAAGAGCAATAAGAATATTGGAAGGCTGGAATTCATCTGAGTAGCGGAAGTGTAAAGTTAGGGTGATACCGTCAAAGGGATCCTGCAGGCCCTCACACCTTCCTTTGGAGAGGAATTGACTCTTCGCACGCACTGAAGGCCTGCTTCCTCTTTGAACATATGAACATACTAACGAGTAGGACTGCGCCATGGACATGGGAACCACATCCGAGATAATTGATGGCATTGCCTGTAAAGACACTTACAGCTTGATCTTCTGGGTCGGCCTAGCAGTGAGCTTCCCTAAGGTGATGCAAACCAGAGGGGTGTGGCGACCGGTCCCCAGTAGGTTAAAGAGCTGTTGCCACTGCCAATAGCTGGGGATGAGGCACGATGCCCAGAGAAGGCAGATGCAGGAAGAGCAAGGAAGGAGGAAGGGAAGTGTGACTACCAGGGCTTCGGATTGAGCCTGCTTCACACCAAACTCCATTACATTCAGTTTTGTAAGCTGGCTCTCGGTGTGTCTAAGCAGCCACTGAAGCGTAGCTCTCCTCTGTTCACTGGCTTCACCCTCCTCGCCGCTGACGTGTCAAGCACAACCCCTGGGCAAGTCTTATATTGACCTTCATATATCAAATGACTCGTGTCATGGTGGCCTTCCTTTTCTTTTCACTTTAATATTGCTGACAGCAAGATTCCCTTTCTCTCTATTTTTTTTTAGTAAAGCCTTTAAATCTGAAAGGATGATGCTTTTACATGCCGTCCTTCTGGTATCTGTTCTATTTTTCTTTGATCTGTTCACAGTAAGACCTACTTAGATGGCTGGTGCTTGGTTATGTCTCATCACAAACCTGTAGGTTTCGTGGTCATCATTTGCTTGTAACATATTGAATCAGTCTGTATTTAGTTCAGGTTTGCTGTCTGGTTAAATGGGTGACTACAGAGCTTTGTATTTAACGGGTCTCCTACAGAGCTTTGTATTTATTCTCTAAGCTCATTTACAACAATATTTTGTCAACTTAAAACAAACGGCCACAGAGAAGAGGCAATCTATACTAAAGAATTACCCACACCATTGAATTTTTCTATGAGATGCCCGTGGACATTTTCTTGAGCAATGGTTGATGTGGAGACCCCAGCCCACTGTGGGCTATGCGGCTCCTGGACAGTTGGTCCTCACTGTATAAGAAAGTAAGCAAAGCAAGCCTTAGAGAGCAAGCCAATAAGTAGTATTTTCTCCATAGCCTTCTCTTGAGTTCTTGGCTTCAAGTTCCCGCCTTGAGCTCTTGCCCTGGCTTTTCTCAATAATAGATTGTGACATAGACATGTAAATCAAACAAGCCCTTCTTCCCAAGGTACTTTTGGTCATGGACTTTTATCACTGCAACACAAAGCATGCTAGAACCATAGGTTCCAATTAACTGATCCTGTTGACCCCAATAACTACACTGTAGGAGCAGGCAGTTTTTGGCTTCTCTGTGGACTCCTTGCTGATTCTTTCTTTTAACTTAAATATGGTAGTGACTCTCTTATTCTTTCTCACTCAACCAATAAAAATATTTTACTCTACCTTTAATTTAAAATAATCATTTCTGGGAGAAACTGATGCCAAGGAATAACTTCTTCCAGAAAGTGAAGATTTTTTTTTCTCCCCAACCATCATTCCTTTGAAATAACCTCCTCATTTTTCACAGCTTACAGGTCAATTACGCAATCATACCTACTACATAGTGCAGTTCAGCTTTTGATCTGTGCTGCCTAGTACACAAAGTATTTATGTCTGATGATGTTTTTCCTACAGTAGACTAGACATGGATCAAAGAGAGTTTGGTTCTACTGCAGTTGTTTTTTTGCACTGCTTTGTTTTGGATATTTATTTTGTTCTTACACTCATCAATACTTTGATACAAATCCACTTTCCGATTCAGTAAGCAATTAAAATCATTGCTAAGTACTTATGACTTAGACCCAATGGCCTATGTTATAATACTCTCTACATTTTCTGGAATAAATCATCTTATTGGCAAATGTAAAGAAAGACTAGTTAGTATAGACTGCTTCCACAATTCTTTAGTTTAGATGAATAACCCACCTCTGCTAGTTCTGTTCTTCCTGTCTCACCAGCCTCCTTGAACCAACACGTAAACTCAAGTGTGATTTTCGCATTTTACCCACAGAAATTCTAAAGATCCACTCAAGTCTGGGTACTGACATAATTGATTCCCATACTCACTAACTAAAGCAAATTCTCTGGTAAAATATGCATGTCATGAATGATAGGGGGCATAATGTGTGTGGAACTCACGGTAATGATAAGGGTCTTGGTAGAAAGGTGAGGGTCCCATACTGTCTCAGGACATTAGCTCCTGGTATCCAACTTGCATGGTCTTAGGTACCTTGAGATAAGTTCAGCTCTTCCACTCATTCTCTTCTACCTTACACATACCCCATTTGATTCTCTCATAAGCTTTCATGTCCTTTACCCTACCTAGGAACTCACCATAGCCACCCATGCAGCCCTTGTGAGAGACTCATTCCACCTGGACCATAACCACCTCCCAAGTCACCAAGCCCATTCCTCCCTTAACACAGGAGTAATGACATTAAAAATAAATTGTATCAAATCATTTATTTTCATATGCCTAGATCTCACAGCAAAAAAAAAAGAAAAAAGATATAACATTTTTAAAAGTGTATTAACTATGTCATTCAGAAGCCACAAATCTAATAGTAACCATCCCCAATAGGAACAACTGAGACAAAATTTGAGACATAGAATTTAAAGAGCAATCATAAACATGCTCAAAATATTCATCAAGGTCTGAAATAAAATGAAAGACCTAGATGTGAACAGCATGAAACTGAAGCCCAAGAAAACACAAATGGTTATTTAAGTAATGGGCACAATGTAGAATACAGAAGATATATTCAATAAAGGAACACTGGAAATGCTGGGAAAATGAAACTTAAGTGCACGTGGGCATGGACAATGCCATAAGTCTCAAATCAAACAAACAAAAGTCATTGGAAGGTCCCACTTCTACACAGGAATAGAAAATGTGCAGGATGAAATTCAGAGATTGAAAATTATGTACAGGAAGTGGACCAGTCTATCAAAAAAGAGAGAGAGAGAGAATACAGAAACTTTGGGACATCATGAAAATATAAAGTCTACAAATTACAGGAAGAGAAGACTAAGAATTTCCAGGTCAAAAGAATTGAATATATTTGCAATAAAATTACAGAAAAAAATCAAAACTAAGGAGAGAGATAATAACTCAGATGCAAGAGACCTACAGAACACCAAATAGATAAGAAAAGAAAGTGACCGCATCATGATTCTTCGATTGTCCTGATGGACCTGCCTTACAGGTTTTGAATCAGAAATTTAATCAGGCCTTCTGTCTTGAATCAAAAATTTATAATTGTAACTACAAAACTCAGAAGATCTTAGAACAACAGGTTGCAAGTTCTGAAAGGCCACAGATGTCAAAGCAAAATACATTACATGGCATAAGTATCCAGTGTAACTGAATGGAAAAAAAAGTCCTCAATAAAATTTTGCTAAAGTACTTTATGACCATCAGTCCAGATTTGCAGACTCTATTTTGATACCATGATGATGAGTTGTGATAATACAGTGATGAATACATCAGTATAATCCTTTGTGATATCAACATGCAGAGTTTGGAAGTCACAAGGCTTCATTTTGAAATCTTAAATATGTGTTATGATACTCAGATGGGCAATTGAACCATCACACTTTTGAACTGAGATGGTACAGCATTCTAGTCTCCCATTACAATGCTCTTGTATCATCACATTTGTGAATTTGAAGTGTCAGATTCCTCGATGATGCCATTACAATGCTCTATTTTTGTATCCTAGTGCTGCATTATGATATCAAAATGGTCAATCATGAGATTATGTAGGTAGATATACATATATACTACCTATTGAATTCAATTAGTATTGACCATATACATATGATATATGGTTTATGGGGGTGATCTTAGGCATGGGCAACATGTCAGTTCATCTAGGATGAAACTGACCCTCCCTCCTACCACAGCCATTTACTGTATATAGCTCTTCAATTAGAAGTAGAGGCTTGTGTACACTTTCCTGTGGGCGGTCTATGGTGTTGTATAAGACTTGTGCAGGCTATTATGTTGTTGTGAGCTCATTGGTGCAACAGTCTTGTCTCTTCCAGAGACACTATGTAACAGTGGTCACCTCAGTCCTCTGTCACCTTCTTCTTGCCTCTATTCTCTTGGTCCTTGAGTCTAGGTTATAGTTTGTATTATAGACATTCCATCTTATCACTGGGTCTTATTTAGACTGGTTTATTACTACAACTCAAGTGTTTTAATTTTATTTATGTTTCTTATCTGAAAATGTAATCTCCAAATATTTGATTCACTTATTTATGTAAGTTTCATTTCACTCTTTCTATTCTCTATGTCTCTCCTCAGCATTGTCATAGTCTCCTTATTTGGTTATATCTACAATGATGCAATTTCTCACCTCACCCTTGTCATCTCCCTGGCATTGAAATGTCATCTAGTGATTTTATGATAAGCTTAGAAAACCTATGGCCCGAAAGTAACTTGGAATTCTTCATTTGAATTTGTAGGTTTTCATACTGACCATGCTCATTGTCATTTTGAGAAAACACTCCATGAGACACTTAAGTATACTTTTCTGTGTGGATCCTCCTATTCTGAGTCCTGCCCTGCAGCTTCCAGCCACAGTGAGACTGAGCACCGCCTTCCTTCTCTGAGCTCCAGTCTTTGTGTTGGTGTTATTAGCCCTCTCACAAGGGTCATAACTTTGCACAGTGGACTCCAATACTGAAGAATCCTTTGCTTGCTTTGCTTCCTATTTTCTAGTGGCGCATACTGTGAAGACAACCGCCATCCTTGTCATACTACTGTGGTCAGAGTAGAAATGTCCCAGCATCACTTTTTACCTGGGAAGTAGATAAAACAATGAACACAAGTAAGTGGAGGCTAGCACCATTGTTACTTCTTAACACCCAGCAAGGGGAAGAATAGCCTCTTTGTAATTCTTCCAAAACAATATTCAATGAAGCATGACATAGCTGGCAAAGTCTACCATTATCATATAACAGGCTTTTTTTTTTTTTTGTGGTAGGATGAAGTCTTTTTAAAAAAAAAAAAAAAACGGCAACAAATTCTAAGAGCATTTTTTTTTCTAATTCAAAACTGTATGGCAATAATTTGGAAAAGTAGATCTTAGCACAGATGATTCAGGAAGAAATGAATAATTTACCACTCAAAACACCATTTCTACAGCTTACAGAGCTGCATGGCTGAATAAATAATAAAAACTTTCAATATCAAAATCTGTTTAAGTTTTATGAGGATATAAGTAATAATAAAGTGAGATATGGAATATTTCAGAAGAAACTTCTACTGTTATGAGATTCATTAAAAATAAAGCAAATATAAAATGGTGTAGTAATTTCAATTGGGATGGGAAGGGAGAAAATACCACATGGTAGATTGGGATCATACTTTTAGAGAATTACCTCATGATGTCAGAAAATGGAGTACAACTCAGTCTCAAAGGTATAAAAATGAGCAGATGCTAGAACAAAGCATGCGCAGCAAGTCCTGAGTCAAGAAAATAAGATGCATCAGCGTGTAACTGAGGAATAAGAACAATGGCTAGTGTCTGGTGGAAACCTGAAGTTCAAAGTGAAATTAATACAGAAAATGAAATATACTCCGACTCAATGGGAAGAATCATAGAACTAAAAAGAGAAAAGAAAAGAAAAGAAAAGAAAAGAAAAGAAAAGAAAAGAAAAGAAAGACAAGAAAGAAAAGAAAAGAAAAGAAAAGAAAAGAAAAGAAAAGAAAAGAAAAGAAAAGAAAAGAAAAGAAAAGAAAAAGGTCTAGGGTGAAGAAGCTGAAAGAAAGGAGTTAGAGAAGGAAAGTAATTAGGTCATCTGAGGAGGAGCAATGCAAGCAAAAATGTTCATGAGAGACAGAAAATTAAGACTGAACTCACAACTAACCAGGACACCCCGCTTCCAACAAATACCAAGTACATTTTGATGATGATATTCTGTAAATGTCAAGAAAGAAAGTTCAATAGACTGAGGATGGGAAATTTATTATCTCAGACAGCTATTACTTCCTGAGCCTTCTTAATAAGTTTTGATTGTGGAAACTCAACCTTCATGAAGTTTGGAGGAGAGGATCAATGAGAAAGTTCCATATCCAACTGAGTTATTAATCATGTTCAGATGAAATAGGCAAGCATATTGGATATTCAGATAATATAAATATTTCATATGCATATGCACACATATGCATAAGCAACCTAGGGGGAAAATATACTTAGAATTCACAAATGAAAACTATATGGGACTAAGAGACTAAAGAGAAACTGAGCATAAGCACAAATGGAGATTCAGGCATTTGTGAAGACTCATAGCACTTGGATTTATTAAAATATCATTGAAGAAGGATACTGTGAGGAAATAAATTACATAAGAACTGCTATAAAGTTGAAGAACTGATTAGCACCAACACTCAAGAGAACACACTGGGAGAACCAAAATAGGAATTTTCATTATTTTGTAGACTAATGGGAGAATTCAGTATCTATTCTTTAATCTCAGAAGTTTATAAATTTGAAGATGAGTAAAACATCTATCCAGCTAATTATTAAAAGTTATGTAAGTGATAACTATTTGAACTGAAGACATGTATCTCACTAACAAATTACTAGTAATAAACCATAGGGGCTCAGCATACAATTTTAAACAGGGAACACAGTATAAAGGCCAGGTATACAATATACAATATAGAGACAAAGGACATAGTATATAAATTAGGCATATAATATAGACATTAGGCAACAATATAGACTGAGAATTATAGAAACAAGGCATACAGCATAGAGACTAGGGATTATAGGCACAGTACAAAGATTATAGGCACAGTACAAAGATTATTTAGCAAAGTTTAGAAAGAAACTGCATCAAGCAAGAAGTTTAAAGAAAAATAAATGTCACAGAAAGCCACAGAATTTTCTAAAATGTGAATAATACATTGGAACAAAAAACATAAAATGGTTTGAACATTGTGATAATAATTACAATAATTTGAGATCCTTATATGTGTCATTCATAAGAACTAAATGTAGCAAATTCGACCCAGCTCACAGTTTTTTTTTTAAGTTAACAGGAGACTTGACAGCTATTGAAATCAGAATGTGTGTAATAAGAAGAAATGCAGAATAGGCAGAGAGTGTCTACCAGACAGATCTGAGGGAGTCTTGAGACCCAGGATGGTTCATCAAAACTAACACTGAAACTCAGACTTGATACTTAGTGGAAATTCCTGAGCAAACTATAAGGAAGACAGTAAGATAAACACTCTCCAGAAAGCATAGATGGAGAATCAAGACTTTAGGGGTATTTCACTATGTCCCAGCACTAGCAATAAGAGGAAAAGTTTTGAGCCACAAATCAGGAAAGGGAGGCAGAGAAACTAGTTTAAGTCTTTGGAATGCAAAATGAATAATAATGATAAGACCAGAAGATGCCAAGTAAAAAGTTGGACTCTGAAGATCTGCATGCCTGTAAAATGAGTCTGGAATCAATGAGATAGTTAGATAAAAGGTTCTCACACAGAGCACTGATGGAACTGGGGAAAGACAAAGCTTTGTTTTGACATGTTTGGGGCATCCTGAATATTCAGCAATATCTCTAAGTTCCACCTAACAGAGGTCAGTAATATCCAACCCATTACAAACAAACAAACAAACAACAAAGAAACAACAAAAATTCAAGCAAATAACCCCTGGATAGCAAATTACTCTACTCACAATAGTCCACAAAATTGAAAGGAAAGAAAAAGGTGTGGTGACACTTGATACCAGGTTCTTAAATGATAATGTGTGTTTAGAAGGTAACATGTGTTTACATTAGAAGGAAGGGGCGTAAGTAGAAGATGAAGAAGTATAAAAGCTTGACAAAGGAGGTTGGATTCCAAACACTTACTCTTGGAAACCAGAGAGAAGAATTAAGAACTGACTCTGGTTTGTAGTTAACACTTTTGAAATGAAAGATAAAGGAAAGCAAACTTTTGGAGGAAAACCTTGACAGTGAAAATATTGAGTCTAAAATATTTATGAAATATTTAAGGAATGAGAGACAAAACAATGGCTTTCTCCAAATTCTCGAATTCAGTATGGTTATTTTCTTACTTCTCTCATTCCCTATATTATTTAATAAAGTACTATCTGAGTGTGTGTGTGTGTGTATATACACATATATTAATCAAAAATTCATTACTGATATTTTTCTTCTTTGAAAATATTAGTATTTGATTCTTCTTTCATTAATAGATAATATTATTAGAGAATTTAGATTTAGCCTTATTAACACTAACTTACTTATTTGGTATAGTTTTCAAGACTAAAGTAAAAGAAGTCACTAGATATGCACTCATTGATAAGTGGAT
>NC_034597.1:103841785-103846717 GCF_900095145.1 Mus pahari
GCTGACTGTGAGCATCCACTTCTGTGTTTGCCAGGCACTGGCATAGCCTCACAAGAGGCTGCTATATCAGGGTCCCTTCAGCAGAATCTTGTTGGGTTTTGAGCTCGTGTCTCTAGCTGCATATGTAGCAGAAGATGGCCTTATCGGCCATCATTGGGAAGAGATGCCCCTTGGTCTTGCAAACTTTATATGACCCAGCACAGGGGAATGCCAGGGCCAAGAAGTGGTAGGGGAGCAGGGGCGGGGTTAGGGTATAGGGAACTTTCGGGATAGCATTTGAAATGTAAATAAAGAAAATATCTAATAAAAAAAGAAAGAAAAATGCATGCACAGTCGCTATTTTTTGAGAAGCCTGGTGTTATCTACCTATGCCAGTATTAAGGACTGCAGATTAAAGAAGCATCATGAAACTGGTTATTTGGTCAGCACAGGTATTCACAATATATGGATTGGTTTTAATCATTTTATTATTAATTCATCAATATTAGATGTATGTTTTTAATCTTCAATTCATAGGATAAGATATACTTCACATATTTCTATAATGAACTATAGAAAGACTGACTGGTTTTTTTTTGTTTGTTTGTTTTGTTTTGTTTTTAACAATGGAGACAAACAACAAATAAACCTTTCAAGGGTCTTGCCACATGAAACATTATCCAAGTGCTATTCTCCCGACTGGCATAAGCTAAATAGATTCAAGGGATGAAAAGGAAAAACATCCTGTGTCAGCAGTTCAACCCTCTTTGAATTTTATGCCCTGAGAGCCCAAGAATCTTTAGTCAGAAAGTTCCATATTTTCCCTTGACTTGCCTTATTCCAGCCTGGTTTAGTGGGCAGTAAATATTTCTGACTAGGACTTGGTTGGCAGATACTTCGTACATGTTCCCATTATTTTTCCCTCTAAGGGGTAGACGAACTCTTTCAGGTTAAGAGGGTCTGCAGCAGTGACAACATAATTAATGAAAAGTCAGCCAGTTGTAGAAAGGTCCAGAAAGGCCAAGAAGCCAATAGTCCCTACCTGCCATTGCAGCTCTCCTTCCAAGACAGCCCCATTCTAATTGGGAACTAATTCAGCTCAGCACCTGGGGAAATGGTCATTCCACTAATGGTCTTCCAAACTCATACCCTACACTTTTTCAGCATCTGTCTTCTCTTAGCAGCTTACTGTGCACATTTTGCTCTAACTACAAACCCCAGAGCTGTTGCTAGATGACCTTGCTGACATCCTCCCAGTTCTGGTCAGCTCTAATGTACTCACATTCAATACAGACATGTGTTTTCTAAGGTGAATGTATTTTACTGAGTCCATCTGTGGTTGGAACATATGTACAGAACTGAATATTAGGTATACTGACAATTCAAGGAAGGTTCTCAAAAGACAGGTTACTCTGCCTAACTTAATATCACTGAACTAAACATTTAAATATCAGTGAAAGCTAAGTATCTCTGATATTAATACACTTTAAACTCTTGGCTTTTGGGTGTACTATGGAAAATTATATATATTATTGCATTGTGCATATATATATATGGGGTGTATGTGTGTGGGGGGGGTAGGGGGGTGTCACTTGATTTTACTACCCCAGAACTACTCACAGTAACTGATGCAACTGGTATCTCTGAAGCCCACTCTATGGAAAATAGTATGGTAGGTTCTGAGCATGTAACATTGCAACCACCTTTATGAAATTTATATTTTACCAGCAGATACAGATATAAGCAGAGAATCAACATATGCAAAATTCTCAGCTAAATCTTTCATGTGATGAATGGCTCTATGGATGCCTAGAGAGAATTCAGTTAAATGGAAGACATTAAAAGTTGATAACTCTGCAACTCCAGCATATTTCAGTATAGTATCTGGTGGAGAGTTGATACTAAGTCAATTTATTTAATGGAAAAATTATTACAAGAATTTCTAAATAATATTATCTTTTTTTAAAAGACAATTATTTCTGAATTGCCACAAAGATCTTCTACTGGTTTAAGACTCAAATGCAGACCATTAGAATCCCCAGCTTCTAAAGACAGTGTCAGAAAGAAAATCATCTTCACTAATAAATGATTAGGGAAATTAATTAATAGCCATAATTATCCAATAAGAGAATGTTATCTTGAGAAATAATCATCTCAATATTCATAAAGCAGAAAGATGAGGTTAAAGAAGAATACAGGGTCAGGCAGTAGTGACTGGAAAAGACCTGAAGTACAAATATCATCTCTATTAGGCTGGACAATTGTTTTATAATCAAAATTATAAGTTATTTTTAAATAATAATTATATAACTTCTTTACAAAAATTGTCACTTCAAATAAAAATTTTAAAAAGATGTAAAGTTCATGCTCGAAGTCATTCAGCATATTCAACAACAATTGTGGTTTTATTACATCTATGTTCCAGGCCACATATTATTAGTATAAAGTCGAAGAAATCAATGTAACATTTACACATGTATAAAAAACATCTGAAATTACAACTATAGTCAATTTCTTAATTAGTTCATAAAATCTTCATGTTCCTAAAACCTACATAAATGCTAATTATTATAAGAATAACTTCTTTGAATTTCAATCTATTTTGCTCTCACATTTGGGATTTCAATAAGCCTAATACAAATGCATAATGTTAGACATAAGTTTTATTATTTTCTTTTAAAAGTTACAATTTTCTAACTGGTAAAATAAATCATGTAATATTTGGATTTCTGTTCAAATTCATTTCTTAATATCATAGTTTACCAACACTGGAGGAGATTGGTTTATTTCTAGAATGCTTCTGTAAAACCATTTATAAAACCTGAAAGTTTGAGGTTTCTTATTCTCTACTTACATTATTACTGAAATACCCAAAGAGCAAAGGTTACCCTTACTGGAGTTATTACAGAAAATGTATTTGATTCAACATCAAGAAGAATAAAGAAATAATTTGGAAGGAGAATATAAATGTACGTGAACTGGTCATATTCAAAACTCTCTGTGAAAAATTAGAAGTTGCTTTTTAATTGGAGCTATAAGAAGTGATATAAACTGTAACTAAGGCAACATAATGGACTGCAGACTCAGTTGACCTTAATTTAGAAATTAAACTGAACAATTAAAAAGAAACACATATACCCTTATTTGGTATGCATTACAAAGTTTATCAACTCTTTTGTATTTTTTAACTTTTCACTCATTTGAATTTTTTCCATATGAAGCAATGAATAATTGTTTATTTTAAGTGATTTTTATGTATTAAAATGAACCATATTTCCCCCACCAGTTGGAAAATTATTTAATAAGCAAAATGTTAGAGAGACCTAAGATCTGTAATGTTCATGAAATTATACTGGGAAGTATAGCCTCCAGTGAATTACTCCCACCTACACAAATGGGAGAAGTTTGAACATCTCCCCTTCTACTTCAAGACTGAAACAAGCTACCACAGAAATCACAATAGAGTCCCTTTACAAACAAATGAAATCAAAGGAATGAGGCCAAAATGGACTCCTTCTTCCACAGACCACTCTGACAGACAGAAATGAGTGTAGATGCCCAGTTCTGCCAATTTGACAATAAGAGAAAGCAGTCCAACTTCCTCTTTAGGGGCCAAGGTGAGTGGGGGTGGGGGTTAGTTCTGTGTACATCCTTGCCCCAAACTGTCAGAAATCTTTTATCTCACTTGAAAGAAACTTTAGGGAGCATACCTTCTAAAAGGACCTAAAAAAGATCTCAAGTTCAGCCTTGTAGGAGAAGAGCATCAGATATTGAGAAGGACTTCCCTTTTTTTTGTAAAGAAATCCAATAAGAGCTTTTGAACAAAAAAAAAATCTTCATGAATGACTTATTTTACATGAAATATTATAGGTAAACTTAGAGATTTAATCATGCTTTGAAATACATATGCCAGTAGATGATATGCTAAATATATTTTTCAAATAATTGGCTAATATTAAAATATCTAGAAAAATGTAACTGCATATGCTTACTACTTCAACTTTAGTCTTTTAAAATAAATGTATACAATATTCTTGGTAACACTATTTCCTCTTTCCTAAGCCCTCACAGATCTTCCCTAACTCACTACCCACCAGATTCATGTACTTTCTCCTACTCTCTCTCTCTCTCTCTCTCTCAAAAGGGAAAAGCAAACAAACAAATGCACCAAACAAAAATCCCAATAACAATGAAAATCACAGCAAACAAATAAAATAAATAAAACCAACAAACAACAAAATACCAGACCAAACAAAATGCACAAAAACCATATGTATTATATTTTGTCTTAGCCAGCTACTCCTAGAACTGAAGCCAGAGCTGGGGTGTGGACGATGTACTCAGTGTAAGTCCGTTGGAAAACTAACTTTCCCTTCCCAGTGGGTACCAATTGTCAGCAGCCTCTTGGTAAGGAGTGGGAATTGTGGTTCACACCCCCAACTCCACGCTTTTGTTTGTACTGTCATGTCTCTATGAATTTATATATATATGTATCTGATTTGTTATGTCTAAAATATGTTTCCTTAGAGTCTAAAAATACTAATATTAATTAACAAGGGAGCTTAATATGGAATTGCCAAGCCTATATACAATAAGGACAAGTGTGGTATCTTGCTTATCTGAATTTGCATATCAATATCATGCCCATATAAACTCTAAATTGCCCAGTTATCATTATTAAATAAAATATTACAATTGTAGAAAATGAGACAAGAAGTCACGTGGATATTTGACAGAAACAAATAATAACATTTCTTTATGTAACAGCTCAAATAGAGTGCATCATAACAAGCATTAGAAAGATTGCATTTAAGTCCTGACATGAATGTTGATGATATATTGCATATGTCATACCTTTTATCAAGAAGAAGAAAAAGAAAAAGAAGAAGAAGAAGAAGAAGAAGAAGAAGAAGAAGAAGAAGAAGAAGAAGAAGAAGAAGAAGAAGAAGAAGA
>NC_034597.1:103846967-103852828 GCF_900095145.1 Mus pahari
GAACAAGAACAAGAACAAGAACAAGAACAAGAACAAGAACAAGAACAAGAACAAGAACAAGAACAAGAACAAGAACAAGAACAAGAACAAGAACAAGATCAAAAAGAAGAACAAGAACAAGAAGAACAAGAACAAGAAGAAGAACTATGAGAAGAGGGAGAGGAAGAAGAAAACTATGTCATAACATTTTTGAGGGAATAAAAAGAGTTTCTAAATTTCTTGTAAATATATTAATTACAGAAATTGTTGTAATGACACTGGTTGAATTAGATGTCGGCAAATGACAAAATGGATAGAAATAGGCACAGAAACATTTCTACATTACAAAAGTATACTTTACTAGTTCTTAATTACTGAACATTTTCCTTGTGCTGCAAGAGAATACAGTTATTGTCAAACTTTTACAGACAAGTAAGGAATAGGCCATATACCAAAGGTGCCATGCTAAGCAATGCAAAGGAGAAAACCTCTTCAAAAAGATCAATCATTGATTTCAATTTAGCAGTGTGAGGTCATGTCCAAGTTGGATGGATCTTGATCTGACTTCACTGGACATCAGTTTCCAAAGAGGTTGCATGGTGATGCTATCTGCTTCAACACAATGGAGACAGGAAACTGTGTTCTAAGCATCATGTTCTGTGACATAGCAGCAGAGAAGAAGTTAGCTCTAGTGCTGTCTGATGTCTTCAGAATGGAGTGATTTCTGGTTGCTCATCTTCAAGGAAGGTGGGGGTATTGCAGAGAGGAGGCCAAGCCTGTGCAACAGCTGAGGCTAGTAATAACATGATCATTTCAACAATGGTAAGGCTAAGGGAAAAATCTAGAAATCTAGTATGTGCTGGGAGTAAAGTTAAAAATGATGTGGATGGTGGCATGATAGTCGTAATATGATATGCAGAAAGTGCATCGTTGATTCTATAAACAGTAGACACTCAGAAGGGAAGCAATGGCTTAGTGGGTAAGAGGAATTGCTTTATAAGCATGAGGACCTGAGCTCAGCTCCTAGTATCTGAATAAAGATGGGTATGTCTGTAATCCTAATGCTATGGAAGTTGCAGTAGAGACAGGAAGATTCCTCAGGCCTGCTGGTCATCAGTCTACTGCTGGGTTTAGATAGAAACCCTCTCGAGAGAAATGAGGCCAGAAAGTGATAGAACATTCTATAAGACAACCAATGCCCCCCCCCCAACATCTGTTCATGTGTTCCTGCATATACATATGCATATACATACACACATATCTATATATGTCATATACTATATACATCAGTATCATATATACTTATACATCCAAATCAGAATGTATAGTCTAGATGTCACAGAAACTTCCTAAAAAGCCATGCTGAAATGGTACAGATTCTGTTTACTTTCCCTACTTGTTTACTCCTCTAAGTTTCAGGTGTAGAAATCAAGGTAATTAACTTCAAAATAAGTTGTAAGTAAGTCCATTCATAACCTAAATGAAAGAGAAAGAGAAAATGTTAGTTAGTGTGTGGTTTTTCTGAGTTAAAATAATGGCCTCTTGTATGAATTTGCTTTGTGTGGCACAGGCAAATGTGAATTATTGACATGGGTACATTCATGTTTAGGACCCCAGTGCTTTAAACCCTTGGGAACTGGAAAGCCTTCCTTGGGTTTGGTTAAGGGAAAAAGCAAAGCCTTCCTTGGGACCATGTATAGATGTTAACAGTGTACACAAACACTAACAACCACAATGTTCTTCTCCCAAAAGTCTATGAGAGGAGCCTGCTACCATACAGAAACCCTCACACTGAGACATATAACCTCCTCCTTGTCCTGGATATAATGCACTGAGCATCCAGGTTCTATAGCACATTCTTTCCCTCAGAATAAGCACAACTCATTCAATCCAAACTTCTCTGTGTGTGTACTTGTCAATTCTCCAGGGTCTGTCATTCTTCATTCCTGGACCAAGCTGTTCAAGATGCAGTGTTAGTCATCAGTTTTTAGTGGATGAACAGTCACTGTGTAAAATTCTTTTCAATCCCAATGCCTGTTGGATCTGTAATTCCTGTCTGTGGTGACTCACTGATGAATTCAGAATGTCACTCATTTCTCATCATTTAATCTGACTCCAGCAATCTGGTTCTGCTGAGAATGTTTTCTAAGCATAAACAACTCTCAAATGTTTCATCTCTGTAGTCTTCATCTCTCATTGACTCGCAGGCTTCTTATTCAAAGAATACTTACTGAACTCCAAATCACATATGTCTCTAAATCTTAATGTAGTTAGCAATTTTCTAAAATTCTTTCTAGTTTTTCCAGTTGTCCAGGTACTTTATCAATGAAGGAAATGTCAAAATTCAAATCAAATTATCAATAAAATGTCAAAACTGAGTTAATGTTGAAAAGAGAAAGGTTGAGTGTCCTGATTGCCAAAAAATATACTTATTGTTGTTAAAGGTAATCATAATTCACAGTAGACCTATGTAAAATATACACACCCATTTCAACTTCCTTCCAAGTTTCTATTATTAATTCCAGGCTTATAGGGCTGCTGTCCATAGCATATAGTGTGCCTATGATTACTGCCCATTCGTGCAGTGTGCCTCTGGCACTTGTGATTCTTCTCTTCATGCTCTTTACTTTCTATTTCTTCAACAATTTTGTGTGTCCACCCTAATCTTCTATTCTGTTTGAGATAGTCTTTCACCATTGTGTCTGGTAGAATAGATGGTCCACAACCTCTCAGGGGGGTGCTCCTTTCTCCACAATCCATCCATCAATCTGAGCACAGGAACTACACATAAGTGTTACAGTGCTTAGATTTATTTGTGGTCCAGTCATCCAGCCTCAGACCCTTGTACTTTTGTAGATAGCACATTTACCATAAAGTTCTCTTCTCAAACTCCTTGCTATCACTTTCTAACCATCATGCTCTGCTTGAAAAATGGTGGCATTCTTCCAAGTCTCAGCAGCCAGTAACAAATGAGACCAAATTCACCTTTATTACCTATAACTTATTTTTATCTAAGCATAATAATCAACTTATGAGTAACAAGTTACTGGTAATTTCATTCTGGGCTTAGTCCATGCAAAGGAGCATAGGCTCTGCATGATAGCCCTGGCCTCTAAGTCAGCATCCTGTGAATGATGGCAAATCACATGCCACTTGGGGTGCTTTCAGGGGAAACAGTGATGAGTGACATCTGCCCTCTAACCCTCAGTTCTGCTGGTAGCCCTCAAAAGGATGGATTGTTTGTTTGATGAATAAAGAAGTCACCTGCTTTTGATCCCATGGTGTGCTTTTTCCCAGACTTCTCATCTGTAAAGTGAAATCATTGTAACTGACTCAAAGGGTCACTCAGAGAATCCAATGAAGTATGTTCATTATGTCCATATGACCATGACTCCTGGTGGAAGATTCAAACTAGTTGACCCTTGTAATGTCTTTCACCTTTATGTCTGGCAGAGACATTTCTCTCTCTCTCTCTCTCTCTCTCTCTCTCTCTCTCTCTCTCTCTGATTGTGTAATTGTGTGTATGTGTGTATGTTGCTTAGTACCCAATTCAGGCAGCTTATACCTCCTCTAACTACAACTCCAGAGGAATTTAATTGGTCTGACCTACCTACCCAGCTACACCGAAGTGCACAGATACACACATAATTTAAAAATAAATAAATAAAAGATCATTACCTGAGGCAGAGAATAGAGCTCATTTGTAGACTGCTTGTCTATGTACACAAGTCCCTGGGTCCCATCCTCAGCACGGAATGTCTCAAAGTAAAAACAAATAAATGTAATTTTTGTTGACAAAAAAAAAAAGTGAACCAAAGAGAACGTGGGTAATTCTCTTTTATGAGATGCAGCTTTGCATTTTAGATTTTCCACTTAGAAGCATTAGGTCTCCCTTATGTAGCTTTGCATTTTAGATTGTCCACTTAGAAGCAGTAGGTCTTAGGTCTCCCTTAAGAGAAGGCAATGCTTTGTCTGTTAAAAGATAACCATTTACGAAATCTGAGAGCAATATTATATAGTGTAACAGCTTAATGATCCACAGGAGATTATATATTCTAATTAAATTTTCCTTTGATTTTTACTGCTTAAAATATCAGAGATAAAGCTTGGGCATCCCATAAAAAAGAATCATCATTTTTAGCCCAACCATTATTTCTGACTCAGCTGCCAGGACTGCAAGATATTCATCCTCATCACTAGCCATTCACAGTAGTTGTATTTTTCTTGACTAAGCCATGCCACAATTCACTAAAATTTGTACAATTTCCATTATGCCTCCAATATCCCTGACTCTACCTCATTTGCTTGTAAGATTATCAATCAAGAATGACCCTTCTTTATAGACTTCTCTATGATCCCAGGATAAGGAAAGGGAATACTACCAGCCATTTGACTTGAAACCTAGTACCAGGCTTGGTATTTGACAATGCTTATTGTTCCTGATCTTTGTGAAACAAAATGTAAAATATGTGGAAGCTGTGTTTCTAGGCCCTTCTCACCAAGTGGTGGACCTTCCAAACCATCTTTCTTCCCATGTGGATTATCAGCATAAGACAGAAAATTGTATGTGCAAGAGAGCCAAATGAGATTAGGGTGGTTCACATAGGCCCATATGGAGTAGTACAATTAGGAGGTGTGGCCTTGTCAGAGCGGGTGTGGCCTTATCTAATAATTGTGTCACCAAGAGGGGGCTTTGAGGTTTCAAATGCTCAAGTCAGACACAGTGTCTCACTCTCTTCTTGCTGCTTGCCAACCTAGTTGTGGAACTCACAGCTACCTCTCCAGCATTCATACCTGCATTCATGTCTTCATGCTTACTACCATGATGATCACGGACCCAATTTTTAGACTCTCCCTGTGAATGTTTTTCTTCATAAGAGTTTCTGGGATTGCAGTGTCTCATCACAGCAGTAAAACGCAAACTAAGACAGAGAAAGAACAACAGACTGGACTTAGAACTAAATGTTCAATGTGTTGTGAGACTCAGCACCCTGTTAAGCCCAGGAGACCCTTTTTGCAGGCTAACACCTATAAGTGGTGTTATCCCTGCTTAGAAACTAAACAGAGACCTATTCAATGGGATAGAATCATCTTTAGCAAACAGGACTAGCAACCATAGCATGAGCCTGACATGCACCCTTAGTGTGAACAGTTGCCTAAGGCTGCGAACCTCAAATGCAGCCCCCCATAGCATCAGTTTGAGAGATTGTGCACCACACTTTTTCTAACACTGGACCACAAATCAAAAATATTCCTTCAAGTGGGAGGTAAGGCTAAGTGAGCACAGGACTATGATTTGGAACTAAGTGAGTCATTAAACTAAAAACCATTAACTCAAAACCCATTGTATCCATTGCTGATTGCAGCCAGTGCCCTTGAACAGAATGTCTGTGTACAGCTCTATTAGTAGTTGAAGATATGTGGCTTCAGGCAGTAAGTCACTTATTGAAGCTAGAATCATCTATTTCTGATTATAGTATTCTGAATCTATGAGGGATCTGTAGTAACAGGTATTTGATAACAGCCTAGGTCTTTGTATAGCACTGAGAGACTGAGATGTTAAGATTGATACCATCTTAACATCTCAGTCTCTCAGTGCTATATACACAGGCTAGAGACATTGGACAAGGAATCTAATCTACTCTGGCCCATGGAGGAGAACTGTAGGGACAATTACCTTTTCCTGGGACTCGTTTATTAAGCTCTAAACACACAACTGTGGACTTGGGGCAAACCTAGTCTTCGACACCCCTCTAGTATTAAAACAGCAATAATACATCAAAAGTGAACTCAAAACTAAGGCAGAGTCAAGGGCCATCTAAGTGCTAAATTATATATATATATATATATATATATATATATATATATATATATATATATAT
>NC_034597.1:103853133-103858308 GCF_900095145.1 Mus pahari
GGATAAGAAAGGAAGAGTGAAGAGAGGCCGGGATAAGAAAGGAAGAGTGAAGAGAGGTCGGGATAAGAAAGGAAGAGTGAAGAGAGGTCGGGATAGCATTCCGATGAAGTTGGGGTAGTGTTCCAAAGAAGTCACATATGAAGAAAGTGGGAACATTTGGAGGGATAGGTAAGGGGAAGAACATTATCAGATATACTCTATGGAAAGGTTTAAATTAAAAATGCATTCATAAACTTTGAGGAAACATTAAAGAAGAAATGATTAAGTTCTCATTATTGAAGAGAATCTTGGGGATGCCAAGGGCATAGGAAGGAAGCTACTGGCAAAGATAATGACAGAAATTTTCCCCAACTTAGATCCATGTGGTGGAAGGTCAAATTTTACCATTCAGATGAACACAACTAAAGTAACCCAATGCACATGTAATACATGCCTCAAAAGTGAAACATAGAGAGTTCTTACAATTTGACAGAAAACAGAAATTTTAGCAGAATCTCTAAACACCAGGAGAAAACAGAATGGGATTTTTAATAACGTTTGAGGAAAAAAATTTACCAAGCAAGATCACTTTATAGCAAACTATTTCTTCAATCTGAAGAGAAATGAAACATCTGCATACAACTAGAAATAAGGGAATTTATTACCATCAGTACTGCACTTAAAGGATATCTAAAGAGGGTTCTTCAGTGTGAAAGGAATATATACTTATGAGTCACACACACACAGAGAGAGAGGCAGAGAGAGAAAGAGAGAGAGAAACAGAGACAGAGACAGAGAGAGACAAAGAGATAAAAAGTAAAATTAATCATAAAATTCATTGGAAATAGTAACTGTACAGACCCATTTCTTAATAACGTAAAATGTTTTAGCCCTGTAAAATAAGTTGTAAACTACATTTCCTATGAGAGATAAAAAGAAACAATCAAATAATAAAATAGTAACTACTAATATACTAACAGATAGACAGTCATAATCAAGGAAGCTTCATCTGCACAATTGGGAACAAATACAGAGAGCAAAGCTAGGCATTCTGCAAAGAGTGGAAGACCCTGGAACACTCAGGTCCAAATGAGATTTTTCTCACCCAATCTCTCCCCTGAGGATCGGGGTACAACAGGGAAGTGGAGTCAGAAAGAGTATGATTCCAAAGGGATGAGTGATACTAAGAAAGGAGGGCCTACGAAATCAAATGATCAAAGCTCATGATGACCTCGGAACCTAGAGGAGCACGCACTGAACATGTGTGGTTCTCAAATAGGTCCTCTGCATATGTATCATGGATTGCAGATTAGTGTTTTATGAGATTTCTGAACTGTGAACTAGTGAGTATCTGTCTGTCTGTCTCTTGTGCCTTCTCTTGGGCTGTTTTCCTTCTGTTTGTTTTGTACAATTCTGTCATGTCAGTTTTGTTGTGACTTATTATATTATATTTTATTATTATCCCTTAGAAACATGTTTGTCTACTATTAAGAAAAAGAATGGGTAGAGGGAGGAAGGATAGGGAAAGAGTGGGCAGCATGGAGGTAGAGGACTCCATAATCAGGATTCATTACACAAGGGAAAAATACTGTTTTCAATTTGAAAAGAGAGAGAGGCATTATATGCAAATGTAAAATAAAGCATCCAATGAAGACAAGGTGAAGATACAAATAGAGAATATTTTCAATGTAATTATTAACCTATATTAATCATAAAGAAACTGAAAGCCTGTATGGGTAAGAATCAGGAAACAGGATGGAGTCTGAAATTAAAAGTCTCCTTTCAAAGAAAATAAATAACCTAGGATCTAAAAACAAAAATTAGAAATATCTCACATAAATAACCTAATGATGCACCTCAATGCTCTAGGGAAAAAAAACTATAAAAATGTCAATCTCCAAAGAAGTAAATGTGAAGAGTTATGAAGTGTTCGGATAGAAGAAAATTGTATATGATAATAAATAAGACAGATTAGGATAGAAATTATAAAGTAGAGACCAAAGGAACAAAGCATGGAATCAATAGCAGTTGGATCTTTGAAAATATAAACAAGATTGACAAATCTCTAGGCAGGTTTACCAAAACAGAAAAGGGACTCAATTAAGAAAATGGTAAAATAAATGTAATGAACCAGAATTGCTACAACAAGATGCAATGTAATTCAGAGAATCACAAGAGCATACTTTGAAAAAGGATATTCCAAAAAGCAAAAATAAATAAATAAATAAATAAATGAACAAAATAAAATTTAAAAAACATCTAGAAGTCATGGATAACCTTAAAAACACGTGTGAGCTATAAAATTTAATCAAGAAAACATAAACACACATAGAAAACAATGAGATTGGAAAAACAATTAAATGTATTTTATAAATGAATTTCCAGGACAAGATAAATTTGCTGCAGAATTCTATCAAACTTGAAAGGAAAGCAGTTACACTAATTGAATTTTTCTATGCAATATAAATACAAAAACTTTCAAAATGGTTTGTGCAAACACAGCATTGCCCTTATACTTAAATAAGATAATTGTAAAACATAAAGCATACTATACACCAATCTCCATATAGAACATAGCTAACAAATTCTCAATAAAATATACATTGAATCTAAAAATATATTAATGGGCTGAAAAAGTGACTTACTGGTTAAAAATGCAATTGTTGCTCTCTCAGAAGAATCAGGTTCAGATACTTTCACCCACAGGATGGTTTTCAATCACTTTCATTCTACTTTCAGGTGATTTGACACCCTCCTCTGACTTCCACAAACACCAAGTATTCACTTAGTGCATACACACATGCTAGTAAGACACTTATGCATCTAAAATGAATAACTGTAAAAATTTTAAGAACATCATATGTCACTACCAAATTGGTTTCATCACAGCCATGCAAGCTTGTTCCATCCTACACAAATAAATATGTGAATTATACTATGTTTGCAGAATGAGCGCACAAATGCGTGCTATGCTCCATAGAGGTAGAAACAATAGTTGACAAATCTCAACTAGGATTCAGGATAAAAGCCCTAAGGAAATGAGGATTAGAAGGAATATAACACTAATAGTATTTCAACATAATAGTTAAATATGTCTGGTATACAGTCGGCGTTATAAATGAGGGAACACTGGAAATTTCCTATAAAAGCTGAAAGAAGGGTGTCAACTCTATAACTTATTCTATTTGGAATGCAAGCTAGAGCAATAATGTGTGTGTGTGTGTGTGTGAGAGAGAGAGAGAGAGAGAGAGAGAGAGAGAGAGAGAGAGAGAGAGAGAGAGAGAGGATACAAATCATAAAGGGCAGAGAGTTAAATTACCCTTATCTACAGAGGGCATGAGCTATACTTACAAGATCTTGTGGATGTCACCATAAAATTCTTAGATCCACCAAATCTTCTCATCAAAAGAGCAAAAGAGCGGAATACAAAATCAATATACAATAGAACAGCAACTCTTCTCACCAATAATGAACTATGAAAGGAATAAGGATAAATATTTAATTCACAATATCTTCAAAGAATCTAGGAATAAACTTCACCAAACTGGTGAAAGATTTTTAGACTCAAGAAGGAGATTGAAGAAAACAGTAGAAAATGGAGATTGTTTCAATGATCATGGACTGACAGCCTTGACTTTGTAAAAATGGCTGTCTTAACAAAAGCAAGGTACAAATAATGCAATTCACATCAAAATCCCCATGACTTTCTTCCTAAAACATCATTGAGTAGTTCTAAATTCCACACAGAAACACAAAAGACCCTTAAGAGCTGAATCAGCTATGAACAAATATCAGAATTCACACAGTATTACACATCTGACCTCAAATTACATTACAGAGCCATGGAGGTACAGTTACCATGATAAAACTACATAGCAACAGGAGTAAGGACCAACAAGACAGAATAGGGGGCCCAGAAATGAGCTCATATCCTGGAGCTAAAGTTTTAGAAAGGTGTCAACCATGCAGTGGAGAAAAGACAGCGTCTCTGAAGATGGTGCTGTTACAGCTGAATACCCGAGTGCAAATTTAAACTAGACTCATCTGAACGACTCTATAAAAAAAATCAATTTAAAATGGATTAACTGTCTTAACACAAACACTGGAGTTTCTGGAGGGCAAGCACAAAGGTATAAATAAAGAAATTCTTTATTGTTTTTCTTTTTAAAAACCTTTTTATTAGTTTGTTTTGAATTTCACATCATGCCCCCCAATGCCATTCATTTCCCCTCCGCTCATACCCACCTTCCACCCTTCCAACCTTCCCTATCAATAGAGGGGGAAAAACTCACTGTGTAAGCTGTAGTGTGTCACAATATACCCTTTTATCTACAGTTCTTTGCTTGCAAATATTCATTGCAGTGAGCCTTTGGGCTGGTTCGAGGCCTCTTGCTTCTTATACATGGTCAGTAAGGGAACCTCACTGTGACTCCTTGATTGACTGATATCCTTTTGTTGCCCTGTGTCATGGAGATCTTGTAGTTTTGGATATTTATGACTGACCCCTCCACCTCATTCCAGCAGTTCATCAGTGGGGTATATGTTGGGGTGGGGCAATTTAAAGGCCTAGATCTGGGCCTAGGAGGTATCTGAACTGGTCAGTCACCAGCTCTCAGTCACCCCCGCCACCGTGGTTAGCTCTCCTACTGTGCCCCAGCTGGCCCATTCAATGCTGCCACCAGCAAAGAGCAAAGATACCCCTCCAGCTCCGGTGACCCTGTGGTCTAGTTTATCCACTCCCACACTATCGGAGACAGCTCTACCATGCTAGCCAGGAAAGGTGCAGGAGCCGTTCTCTCAAATGTTAGAGACATGGCCAGTCCTCCCACGCTCGAGACAATGGGGTCAGCTCTCCTACCTGCTGTAGGTGACAGGGGAGTAGGGACAGGAAAAGGGCATCTTCCCCATGTCCCCTTCACCAAAGAACAGAAAAGAATCCGTCAATCCTCACTCCCGCACTCATGTCCTCGGCCTCCGGATAGCTTACTTGCAATTCCCATGTCCAGGGCCTACTCTACTGAGTGCTGTAGCAGGTGAGTGGAGAGACTCTCAAAAATGAATAAATAAATAAATAAATAAATAAATAAATAAAAATACATAAATACATACATAAATAATTTTTATTTTTTATTAGATATTTTCTTTATTTACATTTCTTTTTTTTTCCTTTTTTATTATTATTTTCTTTTTTTTTTT
>NC_034597.1:103858319-103859832 GCF_900095145.1 Mus pahari
CTCAACAATAAAAGAACCTCTGGTGGAATCACCATGCCTGTCCTTAAGCTGTACTACAGAGCAATTGTGATAAAAAAACAAACAAACAAAAAAACAAAAAAACTGAATGGTACTGGTACAGCTAAAGACATGTAGATCAATGGAATAGAATTAAAGATCCAGAAATGAATCCACACACCTATGGTCACTTGATTTTTGACAAGGGAGCTAAAACCATACAGTCGAAAAAAGACAGCATCTTCAACAAATGGTGCTGGCACAACTGGCGGTTATCATGTAGAAGAATAAATAATTTTTAAAAATGATTCCAGTAATAGAAAAAAAACCCATGCACTAAAAAGTGGTGCTATAAACAGTTGAGAAGTGTTTGCCCAGCAAGGAAAATGAGCATCAGAGTGAAGAGGGAACCTGCAGACTGTGAGAGAATCTTTTCTGTATACTCCACACAGGGAGATGATAACTAGAGGCATAACAAATCATGCAAATTAAACACTCTTCTCAAAAGAATCTTTGCGTCAACAAACTTTGAACCAACTAACCATACAGCTCTCAAAAGGAGAAACACAAATAGCCAACAAATACTTGGGAAAGCACTCCACATATTTAGCCATCAGAGAAATGCAAATGTTTCAAAGTTTGAGATTCCTTTTCTCCCTGGATTGACTATCATGGGAAGGCCAAGATAACAAATGACTGCAAGTCGGAAGAGGCCCTAGAAATTCAAAAAATCCCATTAAAACATGGGGTACAGAGCTAAACAAAGAATTCTCAACTGAGGAATATCAAATGGCTGAGAAACACCTGAAAAAATGCTCAACATCCTTAGTCATCAGGGAAATGCAAATCAAAACAACCCTGAGATTCCATCTCACACAAGTCAGAATGGCTAAGATTAAAAAGAGAAAGAGGAACACTCCTCCATTGCTGGTGGGATTGCAAGCTTGTACAACCACTCTGGAAATCAGCCTGACAGTTCCTCAGAAAATTGGACATAGTACTACCGGAGGACCCAGCAATACCTCTTCTGTGCATATACCCAGAAGATCTTCCAACTGGTAATAAGGACACATGTACCACTATGTTCATAGCAGCCTTATTTATAATAGCCAGAAGCTGGAAAGAACCCAGATGTCCCTCAATGGATACAGAAAATGTGGTACATTTATACAATGGAGTACTACTCAGCTGTTAAAAACAATGAATTTATGAAATTCTTGGACAAATGTATGTATCTGGAGGATATCATCCTTAGTCAGGTAACCCAATCACAAAAGAAGTCACTAGATATGCACTCACTGATGAGCAGATATTAGCCCAGAAACAGAATACCGAAGATACATTATGCAAAACAGAAGAAAACCAAGAAGGATGACCATTGTGTGAATACTTCATTCCTCCTTAGAATAAGGAACAAAATATCCATGAAAGGATTTAGGTACAGAGACAAAATTTAGAGCTAAGGTGAAAGGATGCACTATCAGAGACTACCCCATCAGGGGATCCATCCAATCAT
>NC_034597.1:103860247-103893175 GCF_900095145.1 Mus pahari
TATAGGGAACTTTCAGGATAGCATTTGAAATGTAAATAAAGAAAATAATAATAATAATAATAAAGAAATGGTACATCTTACTCATTAGTAGGAGCCCATAGTTATGTGGCTACCAAGGACATCAGTATGCAGGGTGCTAAAAAAAAAATCTGAAAATAGTTTTTCCATGTGATTCACTTCTTGCTGTATCCACAAAGGATTCCAGGTCCTCTTACATACTGTTCTTGTTGTTCTTTTATTCACAGTCACTAAGAAATGGAACCAGCCTTAAGTTCATTTTCAAAGAAAGATGAAGGAACTGTAGTAAGCTATACCAATGTATTTCATTCATCCATGAAGAAAAATGAAACCAGGATATTTGGAAGAAACTGTGTGGAACTGGAAATGTTTACCTTAAGCAGAATATATTAGACTTAGAAAGACAAATACTCCAGGCTTTCATCAGATATGGATCCCAGCTGTGAAGGTGGGAAAATAGATCATAAGGGGAGGTTGATGGAGAAGAAGAGAAGAAAAGGCAGGGTGGCAGAAGCTAAGAGAATATGCTGATACAAAAGCAGAGGTGGTCAAGTATAGAGAAGGACACCTGCAGGAAATGTAGAGGGTACCAAATGAGGGAGAGGAATAGGTAAAGAGTTATCAACAGAAAAGGATGATTGAAGCTAGAGGAAAGACCATCCAGAGACTGTCACACCATGTGATCCATAACATCTGATGACACCAAACCCAGACACTTGCTGCCAAGATGTGCTTGCAGTCAGGAGCCCAGTATGAATGTCCTCTGAAAGGCTCTGCCAGCACCTGACTAATACAGATGCAGATACTCAAATGGAACCATCGGACCAACCCTGGGGACCCCAAGGGACGAGTTAGGGGAAGGACTGAAGGGGCTGAAAGAGATTGCAACCCCATAGGAATAACACCAGTATCAACTAACCAGACCCTCTAGAGCTCCCAAGGACTAAAGCACCAACCAAAGAGTTCACATGAAGGGATCCGTGGCTCCAGCTACATATGAAGCAGAGGACGACTTTACCTGGCATCAGTGGGAGGGGAGGCACTGGATGCTGTGGAGGCTCGATGCCCTAGAGAAGGGGGATGCTAGAGCTTTGAGGTGGGAGTGGGTGGGTGGGGGAAGCAACCTCTTAGAGACAAAGGGGAGGGGAAGGGAGTTCATGGAGGGGAGACGGAGAAGAGGGATAACATTTGTAACGTAAAAAAAATAAACTGATAAATAAATAAATAAGCTTTTGGAATGGAAAGCTTTCATTTGTTTACTATTTAAAGTTTAGTTTTCTTTTTAATTGTGTATGTGCATGTTTGTCTGTGTGAGCTTATGCCACATGTGTGCAAGCTTGCATAGGTAAAAATAGTGGACAGAAGGGGACATCACGTTCCCTGGAGTTGGACTTACAAATGGGTGTGAACTGCAAAAAGTGGGTGCTGGGAATTAAACTCTGGTCCTCTGGAAGAGCTGTAAGCACGGAGTCCCCTCTCCAGTCCCTTGTATACTAATTTTTAAAATCTAATTATTAAGATGTATTATTTAAATGCAATGGCATTTGCATTAAATGCAGATGTATAACTAATGAACAAAGTAATGATCCTATAAGCTATCCCGTATGTCAACTGATCTTCAACAAATGCTCAGGAAAAAGGCATTGGAGAAATGATATTCTTTTCAATCAAGGGCTCTGGGAAAACATTCTCACCAGTTAAAAAATTAAGCCCAAGGGGAATACAAGGGCAAAGCATAAGCTGTGGAAATTTCTAGATAGAAAAATAGATGGGGAAATATTTCTAGTTTTTTTATTTGTTTGTTCATTTTCATAAACAACCCTCAAAACAGAAGGAACAGAAATAAAAATTAAGTAAGAAGAAAACATTAAACCAAAGCTCATCTTTATGGCAGAGAATCAGAGCCCACAAAAAGGAGAAAATATTTGACCACTGTATCTTCCACAAGGGCTGCATTTCCAGAATGTGTTAGCTCCCATTCCTAAGAGAAATGTTAAATAATCTGATTTAAAAATAGATGATAGACTCAAACGCTCTCCAAATGAAGACACAAAATGGTTGTCCGGCATATGGGAAAAGTGTTTCACATCATTGATCACCAGAGAAATGCCAATCGAACCCTTCATGAGTGTGCACCCTAGTTAAATTAGCTCTTATCATAAAACAAAAGAGAGTAAGTACTGGCCAGGATGTGGAGGAAAAGGAAGTGCTGGCTAAGATGCACATTTCTTCTGAGGGAATGTAAATTAATGCATTGTGAGAAGCTGTATGAAGTTAGTTTCCTCGGAAACTCTGATATGATTCAGCAACCCCACTGCTGGGCTTAGGTCCAAAGAAAATGAAATCAGTCCATCAAAGAGACATCTGTATTCCCATGTTTACTGCAGCAATATGCACAATAGCTAAGATATACAATCAACCTAATTGTCTATCAAATGATGAATGGATAAAGAAAACATGGCGTATGCACACAGCGGAATACTATTCAGCCATAAAAAGAATGAAGTCCTGTCATTTGCAGCAACAGAGAGAAAATTGGAAATCATTATGCTTAGTGAAATAAGCCAGGCACAGAAAGACAAGTAGCACATGATTTCATTCAGATGTGGGATGTAAAAAGGTTCTTTTCTCACAGTGGAGTAGTATAGGATACTGGGTACTGCCAACTGAGATGGGTAGCAATGGGTAAAACCTGTGCAACCAGTGCTAACTTACAGTAATGGGGGAGAGAGCTGGCACAGGGTGCTGTGTACATCACACAGCTGTAAAGAAAGGGCACTGTGCACATTTAAAGCCAGGGAAGGGGCTTGGCATGTTTTCTCCACAAAGAAATGATAAAATTTGATCAGAGAGAGAGAGAGAGAGAGAGAGAGAGAGGGAATGAGGGGCAATGATCATCTTGAAGTGCTGTGTGTGGAAACTCCACTCTGTCTTCACAAGTAGTCCCTAAACAAATGTTCATTGGAGGCATTTTCATTGTATGCTATTTATAAAATCTAGTTGCCCCTCTAGCATTCTACCATGACCATCAATTACACCAAACACACACACATACACACATGCACACATACACACACACACACAACAAGAGATTTGACGATACTCCTTCACTTGCTTTGAAGATGGGCATTGATAGTAGTGAGGAAGCCAAGACATGCTGATAGCCAGGACAAGCCAGACTAATCAAAGGAATGAAATTTTTCACCCAGGAACAGCCAGTAGCACTGGCACTAACAACTATGGGTAGAAATTTGAGTTTTAAACTGAACAATCTTATAAAGATTTGTTAAAACAGACAGACTGAAATAATTGAGCTAGTGAATGTACAAGTGGGTATTCATCTTTCTGACACAAAAATATTAGAAATATTAAAAATTTTATTAAAATAAAAGAAATTCTCAAAAGAAAATTGAAAAAACCTTCATTCGTGCACGCATGAGTGGGTGTGAATGCATGTGTGTGCGCATGTATACATGAGTACTTCTCTCTGTTTAGAGCAGGTTTCTGGCGGTAGGGATAACAGAGAAGTCAAGTCTCCTCCCACTTTGTGAGACAAGGGATCAAATCAGGTCATCAGGCCCATGTGTTGGGGCCCCCATCTGCTGGGGCATTTTACCACCCTTGTAAAATCTTTTAAGAAATATGTTTGATATTTCTGTAACTTTTTTGTTTAAATGTAATATGTACACCGGATTGCCAATTTTTGCTGTAATAAAACTATAATCTTTGTCTTAGTTATATTTCTACTGAAGTGACCCATGCAATTTATAGAGGGGAAAAGTTTATTTGGCTTATAGTTCCAGTTGCTAGGAGCATGAGGGCAGAACAGAGTTAGGAGGTGGCAGACAGATGGAGTAGCTGAGGACATTATACCTTGAACCACAAGCATAATCAGAAAGAGCTGATGGAAACAGCAAATGGCTTTTGAAACCTCAAAGCCTGCCAGCAATATTCTTCTCCCAGCAAGACAATACCTTAAACAGTTGCACAGCGTCACCCAATGTGGACCAAGAATTCAGAACACTAGGCCCAAAAATATTGGGGAATACCTCAAACTACAACAATCTACCTCAAGATTCTTCTTAACACAAATGAACCTCAATTCTAAGTGGCCTGGACAAAAATTGTGCCATTTAGAAAGTCAGGTGGATTACAGTCACAACCTGAATGCATGGAGTCAGTGGAGTACAGGTAAGGCCTAGATGAGGCCCAGACATGCAGAGAGCATGGCCATGTCCAGAAGTCCTGAATGTTCTGTATCCAGGATACAGCAAGAGACTCACCCTCAGGGATAGTGGACATGTCATAACTTTATACCTCACAGACATGATATCGAGCCAAGTAGTTTGCATCGACACAAAGCAAAGGCTAACAACAGTGTCCTTGTATCTCAAGAAAAAACGATGACAAAAAGAACTACAATAGCCTTTTCTCTAGTGATATTATCAGACCTCATCCACCACTGACCTACATCCATTCATAAATTCAAACCATGGAGAGACAAGAATTGGTAGAAAGAAACACAACCACGGTTTTATGAATCACAAGGCAAAGCTGACATTTTATAAACCTTATCAGCTATGAAAATATTTCTAAAACGAAGTCAATTACTTAGGGAGATATCTGAGCTGACCTTGTGGGTCAAGGAAAGATAAATGGAGCTGAGACAACCAATACTTTGTTCCAGCTGTCCCCTCAGGGGAGGGCCAACAGCCTCTGTGGAACAAAATCTTTCATAAGTCAGGGTCTTCAGCATTGTCCTTGAGAGGACTTCGATGGGACCCTGTAAGAAGACTAAGAAGAGGCTGGGCCACTAACAAGACAAAAGCAAGTTTTAGTTTCTGTGTGTTGTAAGGGGGAGATCATGCTCTGCCCAGACTTTAGTTTATAAGAAGGTGCTGTTTAATAAGTAATGCAGTTCTGAGGGTTGGGGTATGGCTTCAGCTGGTATTAACAGGCCTCCAGTGATAAGAACTCACTGGGTTTGGGTGAAGTTCAAGACACAGGAATGCAAGAATGACAAACTTCTATGAAGTAAACTTGTGTTTGCTAGGCAACCTTCTTGCAAAGGTGAGTAAAATACCATTGTTACAGACAAATTGGCTTATGAGTTACTGGTACAAGTGCTGAAGCTAATGATTGATTTATAGTCTTAGCTCTCCTGCTCTGGAGAAAGCAAATAGGTCATATTGACACAGGCCTTGTGGTTCTCGGGCCTGACAATCTTGTTGTGTTGAAGTACGTGGTCTTAGTTGTCAGGTCTGAGCATGCAGCAAGGACACTAAGTCCTACTCCCTGTACCGCACTCTGAGATAAGCTAGACTGTATATCATGGGTTCAGACAAGAGGCGATGAGTGGTGTGTGCGAGTCAGAGTGGTAAGAAAGACATGCATCCTGGTGGCCACCTGTGTGTTTCCCTAGCAAAGGAAGATACAGAAGGAAACAGGAGTGGAAGAGGCTAAAACAATGAAATCACAGAAACTTCACCTGTTACTTCCTGCATCTCAGACATAAGCCAATTTTAGGCTATGTATTTCAAAGAAATGAATGTCTATTTTTTCAAGCTATGATATTTTGGGGTTTTATAACACTACAATGAGATTCTGACTATATAGCTAATTCTCAAAAATTGTATGTCCATCTCCCTATCCATCTCCCTGGCAAACTAATGATTCTCTTTCACTTAAAAACCACACACATTTCATACATACATACATACATACATACACACATGCACACACACACACACACACACACACATATATATATATATATATATATATATATATATATATATATATATATATATTCCAACCAATAATCTTTGAAAGCTCATCTAATTCTCTTTGTCTCTGAGAAATATTCTAATGCAGCTGTGCCCTCCCTCTTCTGGAGGATTACACTAGGATCTCAGATATTTCTCCCTTCCATGTTTGGACCCTTTCCGAACTATACCCTAATAACCAAAATTGACAATTTCCTGCATAAAACATGCAGCCATTCTACTGTATCAGCCTATATGCCTAAAATAAATTTGATGCTTCTCTGTGTCATATAAGCCACAACCAGCGGTGTCTTCCGGGTTTTCAGACGCTCTGTGTTCAACCTGTACCCTCCTCATAACCCCGGATAGCTCTCCTTCAGAAATCTTCCTACAGCTGCTGTATGCTCTCCCTGCACTGCTGCCCTCTGCTCCCCATTCCAAGCACTTTGAGCTGTCTTCAGATCTGGCTTCCTGTGCCAGCTTTGCCTGGCTTTCCAGTGTAACTTAACCTCCCCTCCCCTTCATTTTATCTCTCTATGATGACTCCTGTGTTACGTCCTTTTCCATGGAATGTTTTGAAGTAACCTTCTTCTTTGTGTTAGTTCTTGTATATTTGCTGACTACCCTGCTACAATTATGTTCTACATCAGAAGAGGGTTTTTTTTTTCTCCTTTTTATCTCACTCAAATTCTGCACTGTATTTCAATGCCTAACGTGGCTCTTGATTTAGATATTGATTTAGATTGTAGAGATCCACTTAAAGTATGTAATGCATGAAAAAGGCAAATGGACAAATACATAGTTAGTGCTTCTGATAGTGTCTGCCACATACTGAAGATGACTAAATCAAAGGGAAATACTGTTAGCAGATTTGTTATATTGTGGATGACAAGAATTCTCAACTAGTTTTTAGTTCAGCATTTCTGGCCCTCATATTGTCTTCATCCTGAACTAAGGTGAGAGACTCTCCTCCATTTTTTCCTGAATCCTCTGCATCCTAACAGAAAACATGTTCCTCTTTCCTTACTCATGTGTAGACCATGAGAAGAATCTTAAACAAACTCACTGACCATTACAAAGTAGCATCCAACAGCCTAACAGTTGAGGCCATTACATCTGATATATTACCAATGAACACAAGTATTTGAGTCAGTCACTTTCTACATTGTCTAATTTGAATATTTTCCCTCAGATATCCTTAAATATTTAAGGATATCTAAAGCATCTTTATAAGGATAAGGACAACTAAAATATCTTAAATAGTCTTAAAGCAAAATTGTCCCTATATTGCACCTGTCATTTCCCAAACTACTCTTGTATCATAAAATGTCAACCCTGTAGCCTTCTATACAAAAGAGTGCTGTGAGCTAGAATTGAGCTTTGTGTTGATAGTTTAATCCTACAAATGGAAGGTTTCTAATTTTAAAGATGAGGAAAAGAAGTGAAAAGGGAACCATTTCCTACTGTCTGGAAAATAATCCTCTAGGTTTGAGTCCAAAATCGAGATAAAAGATAATGCCATATGCTCTTTAAATAATCTACAGAACTAAGCATTAGCAGATATGTGCAAAACAGTAGGAGAATTAGTTCCATTTGAACTGGAACCCAACAACTGGGACAAGAGTTTGGGAGTGACAGAATGTTATCAAAGATTTTTTTCTCTTTCTGTTGCTGAAAGCTCTTCTCCTGTTGGGCTATGGGGACAAAAACGATTAAAAACCTAGTATCTTAAACCTTAAAAAAAATACAGAAAAGGTGGTACATTTACACAATGGAGTACTACTCAGCTATTAAAAATGCTGAACTCGTGAAATTCTTAGGCAAATGGATAAAACTAGAAAATATCATCTTGAGTGAGTTAAACCAATTGCAAAAAAAAACAAAACAAAAAACAAACAAACAAAAAAACACATAGTATGCACTCACTGAGAAGTGGATATTTGTTCAAAAGCTCCAAATAACCAGGATATAATTCACAGACCGCATGAAGCTCCATAAGATGAAAGACCAAAATGTGGGTGCTTCAGTCCTTCTTAGAAAGAGAACAAAATACTCACAGGAGCAAATATGGAGATAAAGTGTTGAATGGTGACTGAAGGAAAGGCCACACAGAGACTGTCCCACCTGGGGATTCATCCCAAATACAGTTACCAAACACAGACACTATTGTGGATGCCAGGAAGTACATGCTGAAAGGAGCCTGATATGGATGTCTCCTGAGAGTTTTTTCCAGAGCCTTACAAATACAGAGGCAGATGTTAGCAGCCAACCATTGGACTGAGTATGGGGTCACCAATAGAGGAGTGAGAGAAAGGATTAAAGGAGTTGAAGGGGTCTGCAACCCCACAGGAAGAACAACAATATCAACCAACCAGATCCCCCAGAACTCAAGGGACTAAGCCACCAACAAAGGAGTACACATGGCTCCAGCTACATATGTAGCAGAGGGTGGCTTTGTCATACATCAATGGGAGGAGAGGTCCTTGATCCTATGAAGGCTCGACAGATGCCCCAGTGTAGGAGAATTGGGGATGGAGAGGTGGGAGTGAGCAGGTGGGTGTAGAAACACCCTCACAGAAGCAGTTGGAAGGAGGATGTGATAGGGTGTTTCTGGGAGGGAGGGAAACCAAGAAAGGGGATAAGATTTAAAATGTAAATGAAGAAAATATCCAAAAAAAAAAAAGAAAAAATACAGTGTGGCAAAGCTAATCTTAGTGGCCAATATGGCACACCTGAAAAGCCGGTGTCATGAATCTTCATTGGATTATCCTAAGGGCATGTCTATGGGCATTTTCTTGAATGATGATTGATATAGGAGAACCTACCCCATTGGTGATAGTGTCATCCCTAGGCCAATGGTCCAGGATTTTAAGAGAAAGTTAGCTGAGCTGAAGCAGAAAGAAAGCAGGTCAGCAGCATTTCTAGTTCCTAGTCTGCTGTAGGTCCTTCCCTGACTTCCCCAGAATGATGAATGATAGGCTGTAGGCTAAAATAAACCCCTTTTTTCCCTGGTGTTTATGGCCTAAGTGTGTGCCACAGCAACAGAAAGCAAGCAAAAACATGTCGTAATATTGCCTTGGGATAATGAAAATTAGAATAATTAGGTGGGAATAAAAAGAAAGAATCAAGAATTATGCAAATATATTACCTGAATATTTATGTTCACAGCTCAATGCAAAGATTATTTTATCCTTTAACAGAGAAGTTTCTCTTTCCAGAGAATGGAGGCAAATGAAGAGACACACAGTTTCCCTAGACACCAAACATAAGTGAGAATTGGGCCTCAAACTCTAAAAAACTTAAACACCTCCTCTATGACTGAAGAAATATGTTAGAAGAGAAGGTGACAAGAATGTAGGAGCCAGAAAATAGGGTCAAGGGCTAGGGACTGCCATTTTCTAGGTGTGATACAGCCACTATAAGAAAGCACCACACTATGGGGCAGGGATTCACCATATCATTCTGTGTGAGGATACGTTAAAAACAAAAGTCCATTACAAATAGCCTTCCTTGAAAAGGAAAAAGAAGTGAATATGCATATAAATGGGTAACAACATTTCAAAAAAGGAAGGAAGAAAACACAAGGTATAAAGCAAAGTAAGCCATCTGCACGTCATTCTGAATTATGTAAATAAATCCAACTAAAGTGTCATAGTATGCAGATAATTCTCTGCAATGAATGAAAACCTACAGCAGTGATCAGAAAATAATTGAGAATCCATTTTTGGCATCATAAATAACAAGAAAAACTTGTACCAGCACAAGCAAAACTGCTTTATATTGAATACTCATACAGTTGAAGTTAATATATATGGAAAGATGGACCAAATTTTCCAGCAATGTCTAAAATAATGGCAAGTTAAAACTTTCCAGCAATGTCTAAAATAATGGCAAGTTAAAACTGTATGTTTTTAAACTTCAAAACTATTCTATTTATGAACTTTAAAACTTGTAGTTGGCTGATTTGGATAGAAATAGAAGACAACCTTAAAAGTTGAAACTCTCTGTAACCAGTATTTACTGTCAAAATCTTTCAGAATATTTTGGGTGAAACAAATTCCTTAGAAGTTTAGAAATGTACATTTTTTTCATGCATAGAAGGCAGCCAATATGTTTTTAGAAAGTTTTTCTCTACTATCTAAGTGTCACTATTTATATGAAAAGAATTGTCTTTTGGTGCGATTTTTTTCCCAAAACATCTGTTAATTTATGCTTCTACTTGATAGTATGGCTTCCAGAGGTCATATCATTTTAAAAGTTCAACTATCAAAAGAGTATTATATGGTTTTTACACTATCAGAAAATGTAATAAGTTACAAAAAATAGTGGAAACATGGCCAGTAAAATATCTCTGACCTTTGACCTTATGTAATACTGTTTGTTATATTTATATTAAGAAAAATTAAATTAACCAGAGAATCCTTTATGCGCATAGATTTTTTTTTCCTATACAAGTATAACCACAGTTTTTAGCAACTTAAAATCCTATGAAGTGAAAATTTCTGGTTTCTTTGGAGACTCAGTCTTGTCATGTGATTTTTTTTTTCTGCAAACTGTCTTATAAGAGGATGTTTTGTGGAGAACAGACAAGTAATGTTTTTCTCGAAGCTACCTCAGAAAAGGGCTTGTGATACTTTGCTTGAGTGAGCCCTTAAGATGACAGGTGATGTTTGGAAAGAGTATAAGTATGACCCAACAGACTGTGGACAGTGCTGTGGCATTGGTTCACCTTGCCACTCTTTGCTGGGCTTCCTTGGGCTTTGCTGATGCTGGCCTTTGTTCTTCACTTACCATTACTCTTTGTGACTTCATAGAGAGAAACTCACTAAAGAACTTCTCGTGACATTCTGGCAGCTTCTTGCCTCTTTCACCTACTCAGGCCAATTGGCAGAGACTTGCAGTTTGTTCGGTCATTGCTGGTTTGTGAATGTTGTTTGCAAGTGAATCAAGCTACCAGTGCTGGTTCATTCAAACTGAACTGCTGATATCCTGACAAGAAAGACTGGAATGACCCCCAAGAACTACTTCTAAACATGTCCTCATCCTCCTTTGCCATATTAACCTTTCCATTACCTCTGGTGGGTGGTGGGCTAAAACAGATGTTAATGCATTTAAAATCCCTTATTACAGCAGATTTTGAAAAAATAAGCCAGCACTCCTATTTAAGGAGACACTGACTGATGGTGAGATCTAGAAACAGACTTCCAGCCACTCACTACACTGCCTCTCAACAATCTTGGTTTAACTGACAAAACAAATAAAAGTTTAGGTTAGGGGAAAAGCAGCTTTGGTATACTGACAAAAGATGAGGCCTATGTACAAGAGGTTTTTCACTGTCACAGATATCCAGCAGTTTCATAGAAGGTCAGTGATAAGACCAGTCAGTTCTCCATGAAGACAGCAGACTCTTGAGCTAACAAAATCATGCTTTGTTGTATTTTGGGTTTTGTGGTTTTGTTTTTTGGTTTTTTGTTTGTTCGTTTTTTTAATCTTGCCAACTTTTGGGAATAATAACAGTGTTTTCCAAACCATGAGTTATAGTACTTTTATTTATTCGATTAGCAAAAGTCATAAGATTTGGTATGGATAATATATTCGCTTTATATGAAACATTTCTTTTCCATATTTACTCATCTCTGAACTATTACGTCCTCAATTTCTGCTCTATTTAAATTTTGTAAATATACTTAGCTGGAGTTCTTGTATTTAAAATATAATCATAACTTCAGAATCTAAATTCGCCTTCAACTTTGTCATAATAGGTGTTTCCTTTTTACATAGGAACCCAGCCCCAAAATTGGTCATTTGAAGCTATCACAGCTTACATGGTAGAGACTCATTCATGTGCCCTCAGGACATGTTGTAGGCACATGACCATATTGAATTACACAGTGCTTCAGTGATTCACTCTTCACATCAATGGTTTAAAGACTTGGGTTTATTGAGAAATAACCACACTGACAATTTTATTGACTGCCTGTGGCAGACTTTAGCTATAAATTAGAAAAAAATGTATTTAGTATATATTATTTGGAGATCAGTAGTTTTTCTTTCCACACAGCACTCTTGCTCTTGGAAACAAGAATGATCCACTAGAATGTTTTGCTGTTCTTGTTCTTGTTTTATGTTTTGTTTTGCTTTTTAGTTTTGTGCAGATCACATTTGGGAAGGGCTTATATCAAGTTATTTAAGGTAAAGCCTGGAGGACTGGAAGAAGAAATTCAATACTTTCACTCATTTCTCCTTAGCTATACCCATATCCAGAATACTTCATGTGTAGCTACTCTTGTACACAATTAAATGCTGTACATGGATCTTAGACACATAAATGTCTTTTAAATTAAGCAGTAGCCAAGGTGAAGCCATTTAAGCAGACATGAGTGTTTTTGTGGGTGTTTTTAGAAGTACAGAACATTAAGCTAATAGAAATAGAGAAAGGAAAGGTCAAATTTAAAATGGGATTCTTTAAAAGAGGAGTGAGTTTTAAATCTCTCTTGTTGTTGGAATGTGCAATGCTTCCCACAATTCATTCTGCTTCACTACTTTGTTCTTTCCTGATACCACTGTTTGGGAAGACTGTGGACCTGTAGGGGGTGGAGTCTTGCTAGCACACACACACACACACACACACACACACACACACACACGCACACGCACGCACAAACACACACAAACACACGTAAATCTAAATTTCACATTTGATTTTTAAAAAGTATGGAACATTGTGTTCTGAGTCTGGTTCATTTCACATAACAGAATTATATCAATTTCTACTTATTTTTTGGTAAAAGTCATGGTTTTCATTGTTCTTTGCTGCTGAAATTGCAATTTTATAAATGCAACACATTTTCTTTCTCCACAGCTCTGTTGATGGAATAGAAACCTGGTCTAAGGTCTTAACTATTATAAATAGTTCAGCAATCTATTGCTCTACTAGGAAGATGGAAACTCAGAGTCAATAGTAAAATAATGATGGTAGTCATTAATGTTGTCAACCATATAGGCTGTTGAATCACCTGGTTGTGGACCCTATGAGGAGATTAATATAATTACATTAATTGAAGGGATAGGAAGAGCCAACTATTGTGAGTAGAACCATTGTGTGGCTGTGATCCCAGACTATAAAATTGGAGAAGGGGAACTGAATGGATTTTATGATACTATATTTTCTTTTTTGTGATTTTGAAAATTGTGTGACAAGCTGGGTCAAGATCCTCCTGTCGTGCCTTGCCCATCATGATGGACTTGCCCTTGGACTGGAATGGACCCTTCCCTTTAACTCAGCTTTTGTCCTAGCAGCAGTAAAAGAGTCTAAGGCAACAATTGGTAAAACTTACAAAATGGTAGAGAGTTAGGAAATGAATGTTGATTAAAAACAGTGATAAATATTTTCACCATAAAAATGATGAGCTGATTATCCAGAATTAACAGAATCAACAATTTCAGGGTGCTGGTAATTAGCCAAATTAATTCATTGAATGTATATTCAGAATAAGAATCTGAATCCAGGAAATAGCTGTGAACTTGAGTACATGAGTTGTCCTTCTTCCCATCCTCAGATTTCCAGCTCCATAGAAACCTTGGAAACCAAGGACCACATCAGAGTGAAAGCCTGAGGACTAGCAGTTTGTGGAAGGAACAGAATGGACTTGTGACTCCTTGACAGAAGCAGTTCCAGAAGCTTGGCCCATGAGGAACAATACCTGTAACTTTGCATCATTTGGCTTGAGCCACAATTCATCTGTGGTAAAAGAAAAATCCATTCTGTGTTGAACTTTGTCAAGAAGTGATGCCCAAGGAGAAGGAACATGAAGACAGTGACAGCAGCAACATTTGTTGACACCATGTCTGTTAGAAATAGGGATCAAAATGAGAACAAACCAGAGAAAACTAGTGTTTGCAAGGGAAATCTATAGAACAAGCTATCCAGAGGTCCTTGAAGAGTTACAGGGTATTTCTGGGAGCATAGTAGATTATTTCTGTAAGTCTACTTACATTCCACAAGGATATAAGACAGTCATAAGCTATCTTATGTGGATCTAACCTTGCTGTTCCTTATCAAATTGAGGGATAATATGAAGAAGGCAAGTGTTACTGCGTTTTGAAGGCCAGCACCACCATGATTATAGATTCTTCTCAGCATGGCTTGGAGACATATCAATCCTGGTAACTTCCAGAACAATATATATATATATATATATATACCCAAAGGTTGTAAATTGAACTGACATACAGCAGTGAATCAGGATCTGTATTGTGAACACACTGGGATGTGTTCTGTTCAAGGCCACACAGCACAACAATCTGAGACTTCATCTTGCAACTCATCAGTGTCTATTAGTTTAAATTGATCAGCTACCAGACCTGGTGGCATGTTTCTTTCACCACCTGCATATGGGAGACAGAAGACAGAAGACTACAAGTTCAAAGACAGCTGGGCAACTTAGTGAGCTCTTGTCTCCAAGTAAAAATAATGATGAATGGGAGATAGAAAGATAGATAGATAGATAGATAGATAGATAGATAGATAGATAGATAGATAGATAAAACATATGTGTGTGCTTGAGTTCAATCCCCATTACTAAAAAACTAAAAGAAAAGCAGAGAATTTAAATTATTTCTTAAATTTTCCATTAGGTATGTTTGGGTCTTAGATAATGAAAAGTAACTAAAACTTTAAAATGTGCGTACAAAAGAGTCTACCATACTCAAAGTGCTGACAAAGAAACTTGTCAAATAATAGTTCGGAATCCATTAAAACTCATCCTTCAGAGATGAGAAATATGGAAAAATTAGTCAGATAAACTAAATGTGCTCATCACCAGAGCTATGTGCTGCAAAGATATTAAAGGAATCTTTCAGACTGTCATGACCAAATGTAAACACTTATCTGAATCTTCATCACAGGAAGAATAATGGTGTACTGTCTGTACAGTTGAGTGCAAAATAAACTACAAATGAGATTCTTGCTTCTGATTTTCATTTCTTCATTAAAAGACAAATAACTAAAGCAATAATTATAAATCGGTGTTGATTGGCATACAATGTCTAAAGATGCCATTTATGTGACAGTGACAGCTCAAAGAATGGAAGAAAAAGCAGCTACATAAGAGAAAGGTTTTGCATACCATGAAATGAAGTCAGTATTAATTCTAAGTAGATTGTTATAAATAAGATATTAATTATTCTCCCCCTGAGGATCACTAGGAAATAATTCCAAAAACATTGTAAAGGAAATGTCAATGGAATTAAAATGATATATTAGGGGGAAAAAAGTATATTTAGCACAAAAAAGGCAATCATGAAGACACAGGAAACAAAAGGCATTTGAATACAAATGGACAACTATGAACAAGTGTGTACTTTTGAAGGAGAGATTTTCAGTCTTTAGTCTCTATGAAGCAAGATACACAAAGGTTAAAGGAGAAACTTCTAAATTATCTCATTTTTGCCTTCATCTGCAACGTCTCTTTGAACTCAGAAATCTCCTGAGAGTGCGTACATTATCTTGTAATATTGTGCATATAGTTAAAGACGGATGGGGAAAAATGCCTTTCAAACCACTTTGTGTAATTCTACAGCATCCAAACAGACTGTTCACTAATGATCACATTAGAGCATCCTGCCTAATGTTTACGCCAGGTTAACGAGTAATTAGGAAAGAGAGCAGGAGAAGGAGGGGTTGGGGAAAGAAAGGAACAGAGACTGAAGGAAAGCCCGAGGGGAGGGCTGAGGAGGGTAAGGATGAAGGGTCGAAGCTGAGAAACTAAGAACCTGAGTTACAAAAAAAATAAAATAAAATAAAATTTCTTCCCGTGTCCTTTGCAATGAAAACACATAATATTATTCTGGTTCCTTTTCTCATCTTTTAAACTTGAATTCCTCATTCTAGCTGAGCAAGTCTTCAAGCTCACACTGTTGGTATTCTGTCTAAACCCTACCCCCACAGTTCCTGGCGATAGCCAGGTAGGCTTGGCCCACTATAAAAGGGGCTGTTTCTCTCTCTCTCTCTCTCTCTCTCTCTCTCTCTCTCTCTCTCTCTCTCTCTCTCTCTCTCTCTCTCTCTCTCTCTCTCTCTCTCTCTCTCTCTCTCTCTCTCTCTCTCTCCTGTCTCTCTCTTATGCCCCCTTTGGCCTCTACTCTCTACTCTCTGCCTCTGCTACCCTCTTAACTTCCCTCCCCATGCCCTAATAGAACTATATTCTATACTGTACCTCTGTGTGTGTGTGTGTGTGTGTGTGTGTGTGTGTGTGTGTGTGTGTGTGTGTGTGTGGTTTCTGAGGGGGAAGGGATGACTCAGCATGGGCCTGCCGGGACACCCCTTTCCCCACACCCCGCCAGAACATATCTTAATAGCTCTTTCCATTTTTATGATCACAAAACACACTGCTGTCTCACATCTCTCCATTAAATCTTTCCACATGGTCTTAGCTCAAAGCAATCTCTTCATCCACGATTCAGTTCAGTTAGACACCATTACTTTTTTCCATTAACTCTGGCCTTAATCAACGCATCAAGCTTTTCAAATGTACATAAATTCCTACATGTATATCTCAAAGAAAAATGGCATTTAGAGGTCAGTACAATAAAGATCGTCTAAGACTGCTTTCATGTGATAATACAAACTTGAGTACCTGGGAGCCTTAATATCAAATTGTATTGTATACCATCAAGCAAGTCCTCACTTTCCACTCCAGCCTCCTCAGTATCAGTCTTGGAGTCTCAGTATATTTTATATCCCCAGTAGGTTCTTGAGATTCAAATACTATTCACCTCTCTTAGCAGATTTGCAAGCATCCTGCCTAGCAAGTATCCAAACATTTGTTTATCAGAGTATTATGTTCATGGTGACTACACATCACTGCAAAGGAGTCTAGAAAATGTCTTAGTTGCACATACTGTTCTAGTTGGTTTTATAGTGCTGGTAAAGGAAAGAAAAAGAAAGGGTGGGTATGGTATATATAGGTAACAATTTGTCTCAGGGGAATTTTCTGATTTCAGGAAATATAATTTAATCACTCTACCTTAAATTACTTAAATATGTGAAAGTAAGATACAGAAAAGTCTCAAAGGAATCCATGGAAGTCAAAGACTTCTATATAGCCTACTCTTAGAAAGAACAAGAATTAGAAAGAAAAATATAGAGACCCCTGTTGCTTCTTCCATCTTCCCACAGTCCTAACTACCATCCCTGTCTCTTGCCTAGTCCACCTGTTCTTCCCATGAATGCCAGATTTCACCTCAGCACAGAAGAAAAGGCGTTGATTTTCTTCAAGCATTTTTTTCAAGCAACAGTTACCTTTACATGTTACCTAATTTTTTCATTGATCTATACCATGACTATATTAATTGTATTTTTAGTTTCCCAAAACCAGTTGGGATTAGAGACTGTCTCAGTGAAACAAGTAGGCAATGCTTTTTGTGAGCTCCTATTGGATCAGATGGAATGTTAATGCTGCAGCTTTATGTAGACCACCAAAATTTCAAATGTCACACAGGCAAATGCTGTGAGAATTTACTATGAGAAAAAAAATTAGAAGATTGCTATCTACTGACCAGCTTCTATAGGCTTGTATCTTTTCGAATTGCACCCTGCCTGAAACAACACATTATTATCTTTAATCTTGATGACTAGGCAATTCATTACCTGTTGAAGAATCTAATTCTTAACTGAAGGAACATGTCTCAGGAACAAAGATGAGAATAAAAAGAAAATGTAGCATTTGCTTATTATTCTCCCAACACTTCTAAAGATAGGAATAAGCTAATATCCCTGATAGAATAAGGTTTGTATAAATGATGAGAGTTAATCAAATACAATGGCAGGGAATGAAAGGCATAATGATGTATGGACGGTACAGTCTGTCATAATCTCTCCATGAAAAAATGAATACAAAGTGGTGGCCTGGGCACATTTATACAAGAGTACCCCCAAAGCTAAGAACTAGATACATTTTCTTCCTCAGCAGTAACACAATTTACCCAAGACTGAGGATTACACCTTACATTAACTCATGACCATTGCATTATCCATTCAGAAAAATAAGAAAGTATGTATCAAGTACACAAGACAGGGAAGGCAAACATGGTTAATGTGATCTGGACTCACTTTTCACATGTACGATGAGAGTCTACTTTTTTTTTCTCCACATATTTTTAACTGCAATACTCAAAACAACCACTTGGTAAAAAAGAATGGATATTGCTGTTCTAGTATCTCAAAAATATATAATCATAACTTCTTCATTTCTTTGTATTCAAACCCAAAATCTCCTAATGCCATTTACTTCTCCCTACCATGTTTTTTCTTCAAGCATGTTTTTTCTACCAAAAGCTATTAGTGCGACTGAAAACTAGATTTTCATGGTGGATACCAGTTGCTTGGGAGGAGAGTGTGTAAGGGGCATTGTAGCCTGGTTGAGCCAAACTCCATGCTTCCCTAAAATGTATAAGATAAAACAATTAAAGGTGCCCCCAAATTTGAGCAGGTTGCTTGGGACTTTTGCTATAGAAAATAAAGCACTCATAGGCTCTAATGAATGGACCAGAGTGAATTATCTTTAAAATGTTTGGTTTCTTCTGGCTTTGATGCTGATTTTAGAACCAGGAGCACCATAGCAAAGAGCCCTTATGACAATTCCTGCAAGTTCTTCTCTCACTCAACACTGTTGAAACTCATTTGATTTTGAAAATTTTAACATGTATGTTATACAACTAGGATGTAAGGTTTTATTTATATTTGTAACAAATTATATGTGCTAGGCACATAACAAATTATGTGTGCTCGATACATAATCTGTATATGTCTAAACTTTGGAAGGAAAAAAATAGGATACTTTCTTTAGTTCCCATAGGTTCTAAAAGGTTGTTAGGAAAGACTACAGCATACATAAACAAAAACCCTATACATTAACATATATGCCATGATTTTTACATCCCCTTGAAGCTAAAGCTGAAGCAAGCCGACTTAAAGTGAAAAATTCAAGATTTATTTTTTCTTTTGCATTATGACCTTGCTTCAGTCCCATGACCATGGCAATGGCCTTGGCTAGGCACAGCCATTTTGATTACTTTGATCTTTATAATGCACAAGAAACACTTTCATCATTGACATTGATTTGCTATGCATTTGACTTTTGATGAAATGGAAGGATAAAGGCCTCCTTGTTCTATTAGTAGGATGGCATAGCTTTACAAATTACATGTTTGTTTTCTCGTAAAATATATATGACACTAGAGAAAGCAATTTATTCTAAAACCATAGTATAAACTCCTTTATTTTCAAAGAACTGATGTAATCAAGTTGATAAACCATGAACCAGGCTTATTTAAATGAGTTGTCTTTTGGCATATGGAAAGAATTATTTTCTGTTATGAAAATCAAACAAGCTGTTAGTGAATCACAAAAGACAAATACAGAAAATTGCCTTGTGAAATCACATTTCAGGAGGAGCCATTGCCCATGGCAATGATATAAGAACCACTGGAATATTAGAAAGAAAATTGTCACAGAATTACAGAAAACAGACTCTCCTTCCCTGATCATGCTCTAAACAAATTAAACATTAATCATGTCAATCACATCAATACTATGTGAATAACTGAAACATGAACAATGTCCCCAAATTCCCACACAATATCACAATTACTCAGGCTACTAATGTTGAAATAGATCATCTGGCTGGCCCTGTCTTTGTTAGCAACTGAAATGCTATGTAAAATATTGTTCTAGTCTTTTAAAACACATTAATGAAATGACAAAAATGTTGAAAATATTGAAAAATATTCAAGAGAAAGCAGAAGCTTTATCTCAGAAAAGTAAGCACAGCTCTATTTTTTTTTTTAATTCTTTAAGCTTTTTTTACACTTCAGTCATTATCCCCCTCCTGGTCTGCCCTCTGACAGTTCTTCAACCCATTCCTCTTCCCCTGTTTCCAAGAGGATGCCCCCAACTCTAAATATGTGTGTGTGGTCTGTGGAAAAAGACTATCATTGTCTATTGTGTAGGGGTGTGTGTGTGTGTGTGTGTGTGTGTGTGTGTGTGTGTGTGTGTGTGTGACTCTGTTAATCAGGTAAAGGACAGCTTTGGTTTACAAGTTATAAACATACCTATAGAAAATTCTCCAAAACATCAAGTGTACAGACTACCAGGTAACTTCTATGATATTTTGGTGAGTCAAAAATATAAACTTTCAATGAAAATTGAACTTACACTAATCGTATAATCTGGATGATAACGAAGTAGATTTTTGAGAAAATTCCCCAAATGTGTATTTAAAACTGAATTTGCCCCTATGCTTAAAGTTAAGGGAAAGTCTAGAAAGAGGAGGCAGAAAGAATGTCTGAGCCTGAACATCAGTATCAAAATCATATCGTGATATTATCTCCTGCTCAGTACAAATTCTTAACATGATTCCCTATAGGTGACCTGCACAAGAACAACATCAGGAGCCTTCAAAGCTTACCCTCACGTGTTTCCTCCAACAAGGCCATACCTATATTAAAATAGTACACACCTCCTCTTTGTGTCACTCGCTGTTGGCCAAGCATTCAAGCACATGAGTCTGTGGTGAAGAAAACTATTCAAGTAACTACATGGGCTAAACCCCATAATTTATTCAATGTATTGGTACTATAGTTAACTTTGTATTGTTGTGATAAAACACCATGACCAAAAGCAACTTAGTAAGTAAGAGAAGGGTTTACTTTAGTTTACATCTTGCCATATAAGGTGGGAGCCTGGAGGTAGGAGTGATGATCACTAGCTTGCTCCTCATGGCTTACTCAGTCTGAGTTCTTATAGCAGACAGAACCACCAACCCAGGCCTGACACCATCCATAATAAGCTGAATCCTCCAATAACAATTATTAAGAATCATAGCTGAAATATTTTCAAGGTAAGTTGAATATTATCAATATATAGTTTCAGGAACTTTTAAGGCTAATAGGAGAGGAAAGATTTCTCTTCAGTTACTGTATTACTTTTAAACTTTCAGTCACAGCACCATAAATGAATGCCAACTCTCTTACAATTCCATAAAAGTTAAATTCAGTCCAAACTCATCAGAAGCATGCTAGCAAAAGCTAACAATGAATGCTGAAGGACTATTTAAACAGAGACAGGAGTGACAAATAAAAGCTAATGGGGGAGGGAGTGGTCTGGAGGCTGCCTCCAAAGTGGGCTGAGTGAGGGATGAGTGAGGGAATGTTGTACGTGTGTCTGAGGAGAAAAGTCCAGGAGGTGAGTGTCTTGTGAAGTATTATAGATGTGAGATAAGAGACCAACATTAAACTAGGAGGGACATGGAAAGTAATAAGCAGGCAAACCTCTCCTCTTCCCACTTGTTCTTCTTCCTTTGTTCTTTATTTTATAATCTCTGCCAGGTGACTGACGTCAAGAAAACACACTGATGAGATTATCACTGGGGCAGAAACTGTATTAGAGATTACAAAATGGTGGACTTGGGTAACTTTAGAACTTCTGAAGATTTCAGTAGCTCAGTTATCTTCACAGTTTTTTATAAACACTCTTTGGAATATCTAAAACTTATTCAAAGTACCAGACACAAAAGCAAATAACCAAAAACCACTATTTCCTGTTATCAGGGAAGTCCAAGAGATGATTCCCCCCAAGGAAATGTAACTATTGCCAATACTCTTGTTTCACTGCCAGAAGTTGAAGGCATAGAGATATATGTATGCATTCTATTCATACTGATGTTACCAGAAACAAACAAACAAAGTAAGTATGCAATTTAATAAGCAAATAAGATAGGTTGAACATACCATTAGATATATTAAAAACTACTCAATTTTCAGGTAAATGGATGAAACTAGGACATAATATATTAAGTGTTGCAACCCAGACTCAGAAGGGAAAACATCATATATTCTCTTTATTTGTGTACCTTATCTCAGAACCTATAGACTTGATTATAAGGCCCAGTGTAGTCACAGAAACCAGGCAAGTTAAAAAGACTCCAAGATGGAAGAAGATTTAGAGTGGCTCGAGCAGATACTTTAACTGGGGAGGGAGAAGAGAGGGCAATAGAGATGCAAAAAGAGAAAGGAGGGATAAATGATACTGTGGATGATTGAAAAGACATAAAAAGTCATTGCTTTATACTTAACTAAATTTACTTGTAACGTACATAAATGTTTGTGACTACACATACTATACAGTTTATATATATGTATTATATATATATAGTAGTTTATATATGTAGTTATATATAGGGTTTATATGTATGTAGTTATATATGTAGTTTATGTATAATTATATATTATAGGAGGTTGGCGGGACCATCCAGAATGCACCAGAGACCTGGGAAGTAAGAGACTCTTAAGACTCAAAGGGACAGACCTTAGATGAAGTGCCCAACAGTAGGGAGAGGGAACTTATAGAACCTACCTCCAGCAGGACTACAGGGCATCAAGTGAGGGATGGGGTTGCCATCCTACAGTCAAAATTCTGACCCATAATTGTTTCTGTCTGAAAGAATTTCAGGGTTGGAAATGGAGAGCAACCTGTGGAAAATGTGGTTCAGTGAGAGGCCCAAAGTGGGATCCAGCTCAAGGGGAGGTACCAAGACCTGAAACTATTACTGAGACTACAGAGCACTCACAAAAAGCAACCTAGCATGACCACACTCTGGAAGACCCAAAAAGCAGCTGAAAGAGTCATTTGCAGATATTTGCACCAAACCAATGGACAGAAGTAGCTGACCCCTGTTGTTGAACCAGGGAAGACTGAAAGAAGCTGAGGAGAAGGGCGATCCTGTAGGAGGACCAGCGGTCTCAATTAATCTGGACCCCTGAGATCTCTCAAGTACTGGATCACCATAAAGCAGCATACATCAGCTGATATGAAGCCACCATCATAGATACAGAAGAGGACTGACTACCAGGTCTGTGTTCATTCAGAGATGATGCACCTAACCCTCAAGAGACTGGAAGCCCCAGGGAGTTTAGAGGTCAGGTAGGGTGGGGTTGGGTACAACCACACGGATACAGAGGGGTGGGGAGGAGTTATGGGATGTGGAGCAATAGGAAGGTACTTGGGGGGGGGGGGCTAAAATATAGAGTATAAAAAGAAAGAAAGAAAAAGAAAGAAAGAAAGAAAGAAAGAAAGAAAGAAAGAAAGAAAGAAAGAAGGAAAGAAGGAAGGAAGGAAAGGAAGGAAGGAAGAAAGAAAGAAAGAAAGAAAGAAAGAAAGAAAGAAAGAAAGAAAGAAAGAAAGAAAGAAAGAAAGAAAGAAAGTTAAAAAGAAAAAATAAATAAAGATGCTATTGGGAGTTAGAGATGGCTCAGAATAGGAGCATTTTGTGGTCTTCCAGAGGATCTCTGTTCAGTTCCCAGGATCCATACCAAGCAGCTTACAATGTCCTGTAACTCCAGCACCAAAGGATCTATCTCCCTCTTTTGGTCTATGTGGGAACTTAACACTCCCACAAACAAATGCTCCCTCACAGACACACAATAAAACATAATAAAAATTAAGATAAGAAAAATAAAATAATTATTTATTAAATTAAAGTTTTAAATAAAATTTAATGCATGTAATCAATATTGAATTCAGAGCAATTAGAAAGGAAACCAATACATTTGAATAAAGGCCCATGCTGGAGTCCAGCTGGAGTGGGGTTCTGGAACCCGAGGACAGATGTATTGCTGTCAGTGAAAATGAAGACAATGACCATGTGTTGATGTTCAGACAAGTGGCCCTGAATAGTTGGAGCTATCTTTATTTATATAATCACAATCCTGCTCACTAGAGTAGTGACGTCACTGATTATTATATTTAAAGAAATCACAATATCAACATTATAAAAGCCCTATCCTTACAAATTATTCCCAATAGTTTCTCTTCCTACTTCCCATCTCCTACTGGATCAGTCACCCCCCCCCCAACCTTATTTTCACTACACAGTTCAAAGCACAGCTTCAGCAAGCTGGGAATAATTGTCTAGCCAGGCATGTCCTGGAGACAGGAGCACATACCCAGAGGGTAACAAATGTGGTTACATAGTTATGAAAGGTGAGAGGCAGATTAAACATTTGTGGGTATGAGACCAGTCATCAAATTGTACCCCCTGTCACATTTTTGATTGCAGAAAGAGATGCATTCACTGTACCCAGCAATCTCTCCTGATATGCACCTAACGATTTCTGATACCATCTTTCCAAGGACCAGTTTTAAGTCTCTATTGATCAGACTCAGCTTTTTTAAGTCTCTGTGTAATCAGACATAGCTCCCTCAGAACAGATATGCAAGCAGGACGCACTGCTCTGTCCCGCGCTAACCCTCTCGCCAGCAAGAACTACGCGGCACACAAACAGGATCCTTCTGCAGCAAAGCTTTAATGCTCTTGAGAGGGAGAGCATAAGCTTCCAACAGGCAAAGGGCAAAGACACCGAGTCCCCAAACCACCTCCCTTATATAGGAGATTTGTCTCGCCTCGGACGTGGCAATACCTAATAGGCCAAATCTGGGTCACCCGAGGTGACGTAGGAAGCGAGCACTTTGGCACGGAGAGCGGGGAAACGCTGACACATGCGTGGTGAGGTTGTTTATCACCTTCTGCAGGCGGATGTCGGCGCCATCTTGTAATGGCGACATGTGAGGCGGCGCCCCACACTGCTCTCTACAACTGTCACAGGCTTACTCAGTGTGACTCCAGCTGTTTCTCTAGGGATATGATTACATGTCCCCAAACACCCAGTCTTATCGGTTGCATCTAGAAGATCTATCAAGGCAGTTTTGAGAAAAACATGGAATCATCATGCATGATCCTGGCCTTGTCCCTGAATGGCAAGGTGAAATTAAATATCGTTATGGTATAAACAGCATACCAAAAGCAAGGGGAGCTTGCAGCACACACAGTCTAGATGATAAGCGTACACCTAATTCATAGCAGGTCCTTGCCAAGTGAGAAGAGGGTTCCATGGGCCTTGGCACAGTAGGGTCCCATCAGTGAAGCACTCATACACTGCTCCCTGCAGATGCTGCATGGCCACCACCAGGTGCAGGGACACAAAGACAAATCAATCTTGAAGACACAAAATGAAAAATATAAGATTTATATTGGACACTGCCAAGATTTCTACTATCATATAATTGGAGTTCCAAGTGGTTACAAAAAAAAAACGAAAGAAATCAATATAAAAATGTTTTTGAGTATGTAATTTCCAAGAGGGTAAATTTCATTAAGGCATAGCAGCCCAGAATGAAAACACATAACTTCAAAGAATGGAAAAGAATACTCTAAAGTGATTTCTTATTAGAGTACTGACGTTTGCACTCTTCTCAGTGAAAAGGAAATGTGAACCTGGTGCTATGCTCTAGGGTCTAATAATAGCAGTAACGATAACAACAATAATATAAAACCCATACGGGGGGAAAAAAAATCTCAGGACAATGTATCATTGTTACACCCACACTGAAGGGATTGGGAAAAAGTCATCTTCAGAGAGAAGAATCCTGAACAGGAAGGAGCACAGGGATAAAGGTGAGACTCCAGTCTCAAGAAGAGAAAAAGGGTGTAGATTCAAATAAAGATGGATGAGAATATTACACAAAATACAATAAAAATATAACACATCTAAAATTATATATTTAAAAATGTTTATATTAAGAGATTCTAATTATGCTTACAGTAAAAATACTAAAATTTTAATTACAGAGAATTAATAGCCTAAAATGCAAATTCCTCCTGGTCAGATAATATGATGTAAGGACAGCAATTATTCCATTATTAATCTGTTTTCAAATCAGCATCAGAGTTGAGGAAGGAATTTAATTGTTAGGAAAGGTAAATTCTATTTGAAGGAAAGGCTATGTATTAAAAGGCAAGATAATCTGAAAAATAGACAAGAGTAGAGTAGAAAATTTAATCCATAAGTACAGTATTTTGTTCAATATACAGTATTTATATCAATATAGATCTGGTGTCCATATGCTGGGTGGTTGAAAAGTAAGCCTAGATGTTTGTGTTAGATCCTTGGAGAAGGGCAGGAAAGAAACAAATTCTTTGCTAAATAATGCTTGTATATTTTGGTACCTAAAGGAACCAGTCTGAAGCTGGACCTGTACCTCACACCATTCACAAATGCCTTTTAAATAAGCTGAAGCAGATAGTGAAGGTGGAACTTGGGAGAAAAACAAGATCTGTCCATCGACTTGGGAAAAATAAGACTTCTTAAGCAAAATTAAGGTTTATGAGACCACAGTAATAGAAAATATAGACAGGTTTGACAAACTAAGAACTTCGCTTTATCAAATAAATATGCCATGTGGAGAAAAAAGTGGGTCGTAAGTGGAGAAAAGCAGTTCACAAAATATTAGTATCCAAAATCTATTAAGAACACCTACACATGACTAAGAAACAGAGATGATGTATACCAAAGCCTCATGCAGTAGCATTGGACACCCACCCACCGTCTCATATGTTGGGAAGAATGAAGTGCAGCTAGAACCATTTATTTAATGTTAGTGGAAGAGTATATTATTCACAACAACCAGCCACCCAGAAAATTACAAACAAATATTTAAAAAAATCACTAAAATATCCAACAGCTTAGAAAAATGAGACATACATCATTGAGGGAAATAAATTAAACCATTCTCAAGATATGTACAAATCACTGACACAGGCAGGGAAACCGAAAGATGAAGCTATTATGCTCTTTCTTTTTTTATTTTTTTTATTATTTTCTTTATTTACATTTCAAATGCTAGCCCGAAAGTTCCCTATCCCCCCCCCCCGCCCCTACTCCCCTACCCACCCACTCCCACTACTTGGCCCAGGCTTCCCTTGTGCTGGGTCATATAAAGTTTACAAAACCAAGGGGCCTCTCTTCCCAATGATGGCCGATTAGTCCATCTTCTGCTCTTTCTTAAAGATGGCTCAGTAAGTCATTGTTCTTGACATCTGACACCTACTTTATAAATAATTAACAATGTTTAACTGCTAGAAAACACAGCTTTCAAGAATAGTTTAGGTATCCTCTCATTCTGATCCAAATAGGCTTCAGAGCTGTCTGATAGTTTCCAAAAAGCGATAGGCTGCCGCCAAAGTCTGAAAAACCTGTTTCACAATTGCGGTCGTGGAGCATCTTCTGACAACCCCAGCTCTCTTCTTACTTTATAAGGTGTATGTATTCTTGGCAGAAGATTAGTTGCTAATCGGAAACAAGTAATTTTTATTTAGGTGGTGCCTAGTAAGTAGGCATGAATTATCATGGATGTTTAAGAAATGTGTCCCCAAACAATGATGGCCAGGGCTCTTTGTAGAGAGTTGATTCTAACAGAGCACGTCAGGACCCAGATGTAAGGGATCGCCTTAAGGACATGCATATACATGTTCATCTCTGTGGTCTTCAGAAGATTCCCTTTGTGAAGTTTCTTAGCAATCGACATAACTAAAATTTGATTTTGTAGCGCATTAAAACTAATTTTTTTAAGGGATAAATGATCTTTTCTTAAGTTCATAGGAAGCGTCATGCCAAGGCAAGCACTGAGACTGCCTTAGGGTAGTCTAATGTCATACTTTTCCTGTTCCCCCAAACACATTCCTTATGACTTCTGCTATTTGAAGCTCTCATCCGACACTTAACGTTTCCAAAAAGGAGTGACAGTCATGTGTGGAGCAAAAGCCTTTAGAATGTTCTTTCCTGATTTAAGAATATTCATGTAGTAAGTTAAATGGGAGAAGCATAATCAGAAACCATATGAATTCGTCAATAAATCCAGCAATGGAAATACCGGATGCCGGAGCAGTGGAGATGCTACAACGGAACCAAAACAGAAGTGATTAGAAGGTAAATTTCCCCTCTGACAGATTTTATCACTTTCCTCCATCTCATAAAGATCTTTATGAATCTCCACGCCCCAAGGGAAACAGCTACAAAGGGTGCTGCGATACACAGAGAAGGAAAGCTACAAGAGTCTTCATAAAAGCTCGTGAAATCGCTGCCAACTGCCAGGATGCTGATTGACTGATAAGAAATGAGATGCATTTCCTAAAATACTATTTTATTGTCCCTTGAAAGAAGCCTATCCTACCCTCGACCCCCCTCCCCCTCCCCCACCCTTTATTTTCCTCCTCAGTCAATGTGTCTCCCTGGAAAGATCAATTTATTATCGCTTTCTCATGTAAAACAACTAGGAAATAAGAAAATCATTCAAATGGAAATTTTGAGGTTTTTCGTTAATAATTGATGCGTTGAAAAATAAACAGTACAAAAGTCGCTGTCTATGCTCTCTAATACACTATTAGATATTATTGATTTCCTATGTTGAACGTGATGGTACTTGACTGTACAACTGTTAGCTCTACTTGGAACTCATGTTTTTAAAAAATTTGTTGCCTTTTATCCATATAAAATGTTTTGTCCGCACATATATACATCTACCACATGCATGCCTAGTGCCCTCAAAAGTCAGAAAAGGGCATGAGATGCTCTGGAATTGGAGCTACAGGTGGTAATAAACCTTTTTGTCTGCTTGTTTTGGTTTTTCGAGACTGGGCTTCTCCATGCAGTCCTGGCTGTCCTGGAACTCACTCTGTAGTGAACTTTCTGTCGATCCTAAAAACTATACCCGGATCTCTGTAAGAGGACCCAGTGCTGTCCACCACTGAAGGACCTATCCAGTCCTTCAGTTTTTACACTTGAAGTCTAATGTTGAGCATAATTATTTTAAAACAGTAACGTGTTCATATTAGCAAATTGTGAGTCAACTTCTCCATCTTAAAGTTTATGAAAGTGTAGGTTAAATATTTTCAGTGAAAATTCAGCGTTCAAATTATGATAGGCTTCAGCGTGCACTAAATTTCAAAAGTTTTGTACAAAAAAGCAAAGGTGCAACATCCCATTGATAATTGTTAAACTGGTGGAGTGCACACTTAAAGAAAGTGCGTCTCTTAAAGAAGTTTCTTCTTCTGGAGACAGCTGTGAACACACAAACCCACAAAAGGTCAAAGTTCAGAGAACAAGAAACTAGGAAGTGCTCACCCCCTCATGGTACATCTACATCACACCCCGCTCCCAAAGCTTGAAGATTATAGCTGAAGAGGGAGCCAGAAAACGCAGCAGTAGATGACCATAGGGTGAAACAGCATTTTCTGGACACAGCAGGGTAGGGGCAGGTATGAACTGACACTGGCCACATGCAAAAGACCTACAAAAAATAATGCCAGACAACAGAATGCCAGCATGAAGGGAGAAGGAAGTCAGGAAATTCCACACCTAGCTGACAAATAGAGGCTACTGGCTTCTGGGAAAAGGACAGTGCATTTTCCTCAACAACATGGTCCCTAAGAATCTATCCTCAATCCAGTGCATAGCCCTTCACCAACGTATATACTATAGCCCTAAGTGGGCCTGATTAAAAAAAAACAAAACAAAAAAAAAAAACAAAGGAAAGAGAGCAAATACATAGAATTCATGAAATTGGAAGGGAATGATGGTGGTAGGGTATTTTCAGATACACTCATTTATAGTAAATAGAACATTTGAACTAGAAAAGAAATGAATAATTCGATAGAATTGGAGCAGACAGGATAGGGTGGAGATTTGATCAAGACACATTACATGTAAGCACAAAATTTTCAATAAAGAAAAATAGTTTATAACTATATATTAAAATTGCCATATTTTTGCTAAATTAGAAAGATTACATGAAACAAATCATTCAAATAATATCTACTTGATAATTCTTGCATTTTTGCTTTATACAAAAAGGCAGAAGAACTTTGAGCAACAATTGCAATGGGCATGTGTTTGTCTCAGAGAAGGGTACTATGAAGACAGCCCTGGGAATAATCGGTCTGTCGGAAACTTGCAACTAAGTCACATTCCAGGATAGACGGCCTCAGTTTGTTCCTGCATGGCCACGGGCAAATCACCGTGATCCTTGGTACTTTGATTCCAATTGATGTGATTATGTTTAACTTAGGAGATTATTATGATGAATAAATAAAATACTTCATGAAAAAGACACCAGAAAGCTCCTAACTAACGGCAAGGACCAGTTATTTTCAGATATGCTTATTTATAGTAAACAGAACATCCAAATTAGAAGATAAATGAAGGCTTATGAATAATCAGTCTCCTGTTTAATCACTGAGAACGGAAAGAATGCCCCGAGCTGTGAACAGGAGATGCCCTAGCCATCCAATCACCCAGAGATGACTTTCTAGTGCACAATCAACATATTGATTTCTAAGAGGGAAGTCTGGTCCATTAATGTTTTTGGTTATTTCAGTGATTGTCTTTAACAGTCCAAAGCTACGGCCTATAATATAGTTTAATTAGTATTATTATTAGTGGGTAATGTAGGCAGACTTTTCTTTAAAAATAGAGTAGGACTTAAGATTGGGTGGGGGTGGAGTTAGGCCTGGGGCCAAAGTGAATCCATTCATTTTCTTCTTGGGTACGGAGACATATAGAGCACAGTTAATTGAGTCATGCAGTGCTTTCTTGCCTCCTATTTATCAGAGTTACCCATCCAGAAGGGTCGGATAATAGAATGTTTGTACAGATAAGAAAATTTGCAGACAAATTTAGAAGGGTATTCTCCTGTATTCTCCTGCTGATGCTGAGTAAAGTTGGGAAATAACTGGGGGGGGGGGAGGGCTTCTCTTTAAAGAAAGAAACCTGAATTTTTAAAAATCATAAAGAAAACAACCATATGTATAGCATACTTTAATCATCTAACAAATGTAAAGTCGTATTGTCAAAGTTAATCAATGTGTATTAAGTGATGGGCTTAAATAGTTCAGGCTTTGCAGTGTTCCAATCAGCAACAGCTAACAATAAACCGCAAGGCAAAGTTATTCAAAATTAGTGTCCAGACAAAACCCGTTCTACTCCAACCGTGAATCTTCTCCAAAGTCTACACTAAGGGAGAGAAATTACTGTGATGATGAAAGTATAAAATAAAAGGAACACATCCTCTTTGGTGTATATTATATATAATGTGAGTTTCCTTCAACTGATTTGGTCACAGGAACTATGGAGTTCTTAGCTAACAGTTCTAGAGTGATGAACTTGTCTATTTCTATAGTGTTTGAAATGATTCTGAGGTAGAATTAGATTTGAAGTACAAATACTTAGAATATACGCCCCTTGCTCTTCTGGCAGTAGCAAACACATAATTCTTAACTGTTACTATCAGTTCGGCAGGACACCATAAACTTGGCCATCAGGACACGAACTCAGTCTAACGTTCCCTGTCCTTTATGCCATCCAACCCTGAGTGAGTTCTGTAAGCCTGTGCTTTTTGCCTCACCTAGTTTCCTGTCTAATGACATTGTTAATGTGGTCCCAATGTAAAAACCTCTGAGTCTTGCATCCTAAAGCCTTTGATTTTTATTAACAATGTAAAATATAACTTTGTAAAATTAATAAGAGAAATTAAAACAACTTTCAAAGTATCACTTAACAAAAAATAAATACATTTTCTGAAGAAATTTTTAAACATTTCAGCTATTATTTTTCATAGCTGTACCAATAGTTAACCATTATGGTGAGCCATAATAACAACAAATACCAAGTAGATAAAAAAAAAAAATCCTCTTTGGTCAAAGAAAATTCCATAGGAAAACTCTTAAAATAGTCTCATTTGTGCCCTGATTGACAACTATCCCATTATGTAAAACCCAACGATGCCTGCCCCACAATTGTCAGGGGAATTTAGCTTACTGATTTTTTTTTTCTGGCTAGAGTTTTACAACACAATTAGACTGAGATGCTTGCTGTTTCCCTGAAACAACTCTCTGGCAGCTGTAGTCTTCTGTGCTCCCAGTGCAGGATAAACTGGTCCCCAGAACAGTGTATCAACAGGGACTTCCAATATTAAACATTCATCGTGAAAATCTTTTTCTCATATACTAAACTAGAGACTTGAAGCTACTTATAATTATTCTTTGCAGACAAATTTCCATCACAAGTATCCTTCCTGATGGTATGGTTTCAAGTTAGATACCTCCTACCTTGCTAAATCACAAACAATAAAATTGAGACATGTGTTTCCTTCAGTCTCTGCTCCACTCTGTTTCCATATTTCCTCCTGTGAGTATTGTGCTCACCCCACCTTTTTTCTATTTTTTTCTTTCTTCTTCTTCCTTTTTTTTGTTTTTGTTTTTGTTTTTGTTTATAGGAGTTTGAATGTATGCACACCAAGTGTAAACAGTACCCACATGGACCAGAAGAGGGCATCAGTCCTCTGGAACTAGGAACTTAATCCATGTCTTCTACTCGATGAGTAAGTGTTCTTTTGTGGTTTTGGGGTTTTTTTTAAATATTATTTTTTAATTACATATTTTCTTTATTTACATTTCAAATGCTATCCTGAAAATTCCCTATATCCTTCCCCCACTCCTGCTCCCCTACCCACCCACTCCCACTTCTTGGCCCTGGCATTCCCATGAACTGGGGCATATAAAGTTTGCAAGACCAAGCGACCTCTCTTCCCATTGATGGCTGACTAGGTCATCTTCTGCTACATATGCAGATAGAGACAGGAGCTCTAGGGGTACTGGTTAGTTCATATTGTTGTTTCACCTATAGGGTTGCAGACCCCTTTAGCTCCTTGGGTACTTTCTCTAGCTCCTACATTGGGGACCCTGTGTTCCATCCAATAGCTAACTGTGAGCATCCACTTCTGTGTTTGCCAGGCACTGGCATAGCCTCACAAAAAGCTGCTATATCTGGGTCCCTTCAGCAAAATCGTTCTGTCATATGCAATAGTGTCTGGGTTTGGCGGATGATGATGGGATGGATCCCTGGGTGGGGTAGTCTCTGGAAAGTCCATCCTTTCATCTTAGCTCCAAACTTTGCCTCTGTAACTCCTTTCATGGGTATTTTGTTCCCTATTCTAGGGAGGAATGAAGTATCCACACGTTGATCTTCTTTCTTCTTGGTTTCCTTGTGTTTTGCACATTGTATCTTGGGTATTCTAGGTTTCTGGACTAATATCCACTTATCAGTGAGTGCATATATAGTGACTTCTTTTGTGATTGTGTTACCTCACTAAGGAAGATATCCTCCAGCTCCATCCATTTGCCTAAGAATTTCATAAATTCATTGTTTTTAATAGCTGAGTAGTACTCCATTGTGTAAATGTACCACAGTTTCTGTATCC
>NC_034597.1:103893186-103895536 GCF_900095145.1 Mus pahari
TCTTCATTTTTCTTAGGCTGCATATGGTATGTGAATTGAATCTTGAATATTCCAAACTTTTGAGCTAATATCCACCTATCAGTGAGTACATATCATGTTTGTTCCTTTGTGACTGAGTTACCTTACTCAGGATTATATTCTCAAGTTCCATCCATTTGACTGCGAATTTCATGAAGTTATTGTTTTTAGTAGCTGAGTAGTATTCTATTGTGTAAATGTACCGCATTTTCTGCATCCATTCCTCTGTTGAGGAACATCTGGGTTGTTTCCAGCTTCACTATTATAAGTATGGCTGCTATGAACATACTGAAGCATGTGTCCCTATTAAAATGTTGGAGCATATTCTGGCCCAGGAGTGGTATGACTGGGTCCTCAGGTAGTACTGTGTTCAGTTTTCTGAGGAACCACCAGACTGATTTCTAGCGTAGTGGAGTAGTGTTCCTCTTTCTCCACATCCTCACCAATCACCTGAGTTTTTTTGTTTTTTGTTTTGTTTTGTTTTATTTATTTATTTATTTATTCATTCATTTGTTATTTTTAATACATTTTTATTAGATATTTTCTTCATTTACATTTCAAATGTTATCCCCAAAGTCCCCTATACCCTCCCCACGCCCTGCTTCTCAACCCACCCACTCCAGCTTCCTGGCCCTGGCATTCCCCTGTATTTGGGCATATGATTTTTGCAAGTCCAAGGGCCTCTCCTTCCTCTGATGGCCAACTAGGCCATCCTCTGCTACACATGCAGCTAGAGACACAGCTCTGGGGATACTGGTTCATTCGTATTGTTGATCCTCCTATAAGGATGCAGACCCCTTTAGATCCTTGGTTACTTTCTCTAGCTCCTACTTTAGGGGACCTGTGTTCCATCCAATAGATGACTGTGAGCATTCACTTCTGTATTTGCCAGGCACAGGTATAGCCTCACAAGAAATAGCTATATTAGGGTCCTGTCAGAAAAATCTTTCTTGCATATGCAATAGTGTCTGGGTTTGGTGGTTGTATTTGGGATGGAGTCCCCAGGTGGGACAGTCTCTGGATCGCCCTTCCTTCCATCTCAGTTCTGAACTTTGTCTCTTTAACTCTTTCCGTGTGTATTTTGTTCCCTATTCTAAGAAGGAATGAAGTATCCACATTTTGGTCTTCCTTCTTCTTGAGTTTCATGTGTTTTGTAAATTGTATCTTGGGTATTCTGAGATTCTGGCCTAATATCCACTTATCAGTGAGTGCATATCAAGTGTGTTCTGTTGTGACTGGGTTACCTCACTCAGGATGATATCCTCCAGATGCATCCATTTGCCTAAGAATTTCATAAATTCATTGTTTTTAATTGCTGAGTAGTAGTCCATTGTGTAAATGTACCACATTTGCTGTATCCATTCCTCTGTTGAGGGACATCAGGGTTCTTTCCCGCTTCTTGCTATTATAAATAAGGCTGCTATGAACATAGTAGAGCATGTGTCCTTATTACAAGTTGGAGCATCTTCTGGATCTGTGCCCAGGAGAGGTATTGCTAAGTTTTTTATTTTAGCCATTCTCACTGGAGTGAGGTAAAAATCTCAGGGTTGTTTTGATTTACATTTCCCTGATGACTAAGGATGTTGAATATTTCTTTAGGAGCTTCTGAGCCCTTCGAGTTTTCTCAGTTGAAAATTCTCGGTTTAGCTCTGTTTCCCATTTTCAATAGGGTTATTTGGTTCTCTGAAGTCTAACTTCTTGAGTTCTTTGTATATATTGGATATTAGCCCATTATTGGATGTAGGATTGGTAAAGATCGATTCCCACCCTTTCGGTTGCTGTTTTGTCCTATGGACAGATTCCTTTGTCTTACAGAACCTTTTCAAATTTTGGACATTCCCCAAGCTGGGAAGTGCTTGCTGATGGAAGCCTGATATGGCTGTCTCCTGAGAGGCTCTGCCAGAGCCTGACAAAAACAGAGGCGGAAGCTTTCAGCTAACAATTAGACTGAGCTCAGGGCCCCAATAGAGGAGTTGGAGAAGGAACTGAAGGAGCTGAGGGGTTTGCAGTACCACAGAGAGAGCAACCCTGTCAACAGGCCAGGCCCCCCCTGGGGCTCGGGGAATTGACTACCAACCAAAGAGTACACATGACACTGGCCTTGTTGGATATCAGTGAGAGGAGAGGCCCTCAGACCTGATGATGTTCAATACCCCAGTGTAGGGGAATGCCAGGGCAGGAGAATGGGCATTGGTGGGTGGGGAAGCACCCTCATAGAGGCAAGGGGAGGGAGGATGGGGTAGGGGAATTCAGGAGGAGAGACCTGGAAAGGGGAAAACATTTGAAATGTAGGTAAAGAAAATATCCAAGTGCCCCCCCCCAAAAAAAAAAA
>NC_034597.1:103895776-103905429 GCF_900095145.1 Mus pahari
TCTCTTCTCCCCTCTCTTCTCTTCGCCCTTTGCCTGTTGGAAGCTTATGCTCTCCCTCTCAAGAGCATTAAAGCTTTGCTGCAGAAGGATCCTGTTTGTGTGNNNCGTCTTTTCTTGCTGGCGAGAAGGTAGCGCGGGACATCTTCCTTTCTCAGATTTTTTTTTATTTCCATTTTCTTAAATGATGAGTAAAAAGAAATGCACCTAAGGAAAATTTTTCTTCTTCATAGTCAAAAACATGAGAGAACACGAACTTCACATTTTAGCAATGATTAAAATAACTCATGAGTGAATAATACATAAAATAAAACAAAAAAAAACCTTTAATTTTGCTCTTCTGTGTGGTAAAGTACTAAAAATACTGTTTGTGGTACTTGGTTATAACTTCAAGTAGTCCAAAAACACAAATGTGAGATATAAACAAGCAAAATTATTGCTTTCATATATTAATTTTCCAAGTAATTCTTCATATTTCTTCATTTCTATGAGAATGATTTTGAATTTAGTTAGTTAATGGATGCTCACTGTGCTCCTCTTGACTCTTGCAGGCTGCATATAGATCTTTTCTATGCTGGTGACTACCATCAAGCTTTAGAAATAAACAGTTTTACATTTATTTACATTTTCAAATGCAATCAATTATTTCACTAGTCAGCAGATATGATGAAACTATTGACATGGGAGAAATTATGTTAATGGAATACACATCTAACTCAGAAAGTTGTTTCAGAAATGATCACAGTGATATCTGCTTGTCGTATTCTGTGGTATCATGTGTTGTGGCAATTTAATTGGTATGGTTTTACTTCCATTGAATTATCCTCATAAAAATGTACTAGTCTTGGCACAAAATTTTCATATAAAACATAAAATTAGGTCCTACACTGGTATGTGAGAGCTGTGATCTTTAAAACATTGTTCTGCTTTGATTACGTTCTAACATTTATTATGATACAGATTGCAACATACTAATTTAAAACCATAAAATGGTATACAGTAAACCAAGTCACCAATGCTACAATAATTTCAAAGCTCTCTTCATGCTTTTCTATTTTTTTCCTTTATCCCTCGTCACCAGAAAGTCTGGGGAACAGTAATGGGCCTCTAGAGATGTGTTTGTGAGCTTCAGAGAGCATCCATGACATTTCATTAAGGCATATGACTAAAAATGACTAAAGAGGCAAGTTCCACACAAAGGCACCAAATCACTTGGTGACTGGGATCAGTAGTGTTCTCTTCAAATATAAAAATTAAATGGATTCAGTAAAATGCTTCCATCAAAACATTTCTTTGAATGTGGTCTCTTCTCTTCTCAGGGTGAAATGCTTTTCAACCTTACTGTCCATTGATTATCCCATGACGGAGAGTGCAGGGAGAGCTGGGCTTATACACTCTCCATTTCCACCTCCTGTCAAGCCTGGAATGTAGCTTTTAAAGTGCAATTTAAATAGGGTGTAACAAAATGTGGTACACAGAAAAATTAATGTGGCCAAGCTTTAACTCTCAAGGTTTAGATAATCATGACTTTCTTCTGTGACTAGATGAAAAGAGCTTTCTCTACAGAGCATTGAGAAGTCTTTGACATGTGGATAACTTAGATTTTTCACTAAACTGACTTTTCTTCTGGAATGCATGTGTCCTTATCTTTGCTCTAGGATTGTGTCAAGGTGTGCAAGGATGGTGTAGAGGGAACCTCAGTGTCCAGAAGCATTATTCTGAGAAATAAGAGACAGTACAGAAGGAGTCACACATGGTGGCTTCTAGACCTACAAGGGATCCATTGATCACCTGAGATTTCCTCTACTTACTAGCAAATCAAAGTGCTTTGGAAATACTCCGTGAATGTCTGAGTATTTGCATTAGTCTCCACATGAACTTTTATATTGGATATTTTATTTATTTACATTTCAAATGTTATCCCCTTTCCAAGTTTTCCCTCCAGAAGCCCCTATTCCATTACCCCTTCCCCCTGCTTCTATGAAAGCGCTCCCCTACCCACCCACCAACTCCCACCTCACTGCCCTCATATTCCCCTATACTAGGCATCAAGCCTTCACCATACCAAGGGCCTCTCTTTCCATTGATGCCTGACAAAACCTTACTCTGCTACATATGTGGCTGGAGCCATGGGTCCCTCCATGTGTACTCTTTGGTTGGTGGTTTAGTCCCTGGGAGCTCTATGGGTCCAGATGGTTGATATTGTTCTTCTTCCTATGGGGTTGCAAACTGCTTCAGCTCCTTCAGTCCTTCCACATGAACTATTAAAGTTACCTCCTTCTTTCTCCCATATCACAGTCAGTTCTCAATATGTATTTGGAGCAGATTCCTGCAACCTGTGAGACATAATTTATAAGTCCATAAACACTTGCAAAGAAAAATGCAAGTCAATCCAAATTTAAATAATACTTCCTGGTTATTTGATCAAATAAATTATGAAGGAAAAAAATCTAAAGATTTTCATGAGGACACTAGTATAAATCAAGATAGTGGTTTTATATTTTAGTTAAGTGTTTATTATTATGAAGAAAAGTTAAATTACATTCTCAGTCTGTGAGTTAATTGGTATCTATGGATCAAAAAGCTACTTTTGATGTAAGTTTTATTTATTGTCATTGTGCTATGTTCCTTTGTGTTTTGGTTCTTATTTCTTTTTGTTTGTCTTTTGATTTTGAAAAGGAGTCTCACTATGAACCATCTTCCAATTACAGTCTCCATGGTAGCTAAGATTATAGGCACATAGCCCCATATCTGGGCATCTTTGCCATTCTAGATTACCCTAAAAATAGATAAATGATAGATGAAGTCATTCTTAGATACACAGATAAGACAAAAAGATACACAGTAAGACAAATTTACTTGTTGGCTCTTGACAAGTAAAATATTCATATAGTTGTCTGATTTTGATTTTTAAAGCTCTTGTTTATAAATTAAATTGATAAGATCATCTTGGGTTTCATGGGGACCAAAGTTATTTATTTTACTCATTTTATCATGTTTAATTATCTACCTGAGAAACATCCATACCTGAAATTAACCTCTCTGTACTTTGAGGACTCAAGATAAGGTATACCTCAGGAAGCCTGTTTGGTTTAATTATACATTCTGCAATAAAAGATATGGGGTTGCCTAGAACTTTTGTAGCCTTCACAAAAATTTAATAAGTAGCTGAGATATCTGTTGTCAATATTTGTTTGAATGTATGAAAATTTTTCCACTTGGTTATTTCAATTTCAATGTTAACCTATTATTTTAAGATTATATAAATAGAAATACCATAGACAGACAAAACATAGGTGACATATCACAAATATATGGTAGATGATGGTGGTGAAAATAGATAGATGGTAGATAGATAGATAGATAGATAGATAGATAGATAGATAGATAGATATTCATATTAAAATTCTCAGAATTCGTTGAAGGAAATCACAGTGTTTGAAGTAGAGAAATGATATGAGCAGACATATGCTGGAACTTGCAGTTTGAGCAGCCTAACATTGGTTAATATAACTTCAACATCTCAGAGTTTTGAATAGGACTATTTCTAGAGAAAGAGACTAAGTCCATCAACAGCATCTCCACTTACTCCAGTCTCCATAGTGGCTGGGACTGCGGTCATACATTCCCATACCTATCTCTCTATGGCATTATTGAATAGTCTAAAACTAAATGATTGACTCAACATGAAACTACTGGAAGTCAGAGAGGTTTGGCTTAATTTTACATGAATAGAGCAGGCATCAACAACTACAAGAATAAGTACAGTGAGGGGAAGGGAACGCGTGCTTATTGGTTGCTTGTTTTAACAAAAATATATTATATTTCTTTTTCTTTTATTAAAAATAAATTCTCCTTTATACAACACATCCCAGTCAGAGTTTTCCTTTCCTCTAACCTTCCTGGCTCCCACCTACCTCCCTTCACCCACAGATCTACTACCCCTATGGTTTCCTCTTCAGAAAGAAACAGGCCCCCAAAAGAAGACAGTTAAACATGTCCAGTTAAACATGTCATGTCACGCCTTGGCTGGTCATCTTTCAGGTTTTCTCTTGAACGTAGTCAAGAGAGGTAGAGCATAGGCAGGGGCAAGACTTGGTTGTGGGAGATATTTAGACTTACCTTTTCTTTTCTTTTTTTTTTATTAGATATTTTGTTCATTTACATTTCAAATGCTATCCCCAAAGTCCCCTATACCCCTCCTGCCCTGCTTCCCAACCCACCCACTCATGCTTCCTGGCCCTGGCATTCCCCTGTACTGGGGCATATGATCTTCACAAGACCAAGGACCTCTTCTCCCATTAATGGCCTACTAAGCCATCCTCTGCTACATATGCAACAAGAGAGATAGCTCTTGGGGGGGGGGGTACTGATTAGTTCATATTGTTGTTCCTCTTATAGGGTTGCAGACCCCTTTAGCTCCTTGAGTACTTTCTCTAACTCCTTCATTAGGGGCCCTGTGTTCCATCCAATAGATGACTCTGAGCATCCACTTCTGTATTTGCCAGGCACAGGCATATTTATATACATATCTCACAAGAGATAGCTATATCAGGGTCTTGTCAGCAAAATCTTTCTGGCATATTCAATGGTGTCTGGGTTTGGTGGTTGTATTTGGGATGGATTCCCTGGGTGGGGCAATCTCTGGATGGTCCTTCCTTCCATCTCAGCTCCAAACTTTGTCTCTTTAACTCCTTCCATGGGTATTTTGTTCCCCATTATAAGAAGGAATGAAGTANCCACACTTTGGTCTTCCTTCTTTTTGAGTTTCATGTGTTTTGCAAATTGTATCTTGGGTAATCTAAGTATCTGGGATAATATCTACTTATCAGTGAGTTCATATCTTGTGTGTTCTTTTGTGATTGGGTTACCTCACTCAAGCAGTCTTATTTATAATAGCCAGAAGCTGAAAAGAACCCAGATGTCCCTCAACAGAAGAATGGATACAGAAAATGTGGTAGATTTATACAGTGGAGTACTACTCAGCAATTAAAAACAATGAATTTAAGAAATTCTTAGGCAAATGGATTGGTTGCCCTTCTATAATAAAATGTTTACCCATCTTTAGTCCATGTTACGTTGCTGTGGTAGCTGACCCTGCCTGAGTTCTTCTGAGGCCAGATAGTGCAGCCACAAGGTAAAACAGCAAGGGTTCCGTAAAAGGATTTATTACTGGTTCTCCTTTCTCTTGACTCAGCCAGAAGCCTCTCTGGATAAGCTGGTTAACTCTCTGAAAGTTAGAGAGGAAGGAAAGGAAAAGAATTAAGATGCTTTGCAGTCATATTTGAACAAACACATATACACATTCAAACATTCATACCCACACTCTGGCCGAGCCCAAGTGTCTGTCACAATCAATTCCATAGTATTCATGCATGCACACATATACACAACAGGTATATATATATATATATATATATATATATATATATATATATATATATATATATATGGATGGATGGATGGATGGATGGATGGATGTGGCAGAGCTCACCAACCAAAACCATTTAACCAAGAACTTTCTTTTCTCTGATTATTTTTACCTTCTTAGACCAAAAATTCTTTAGAAAATTACCTCAGAGATAAAATATTACATAAAATGGTAGTTGATATTAAGTTCAAAGCAGTGCTTCATTATAAATTTAAAGCAACTGTTTCACATGACCTTGCTTTATCATAGTGACGCCTATGACTTTATCCTTGCACCTAAATGTTTTTCCTTAAACCCAAAGTTGTCCCGAGTCTATTTCTCTTTTTAGTGTGATTATGAAACCTCATGGTATTTCTTATTTTGCAGCCTTTACTTACTATTTCGAGGAGTAGGCACATTCTATTCGTGATTATAACTTTATAACATGTTTCTAGTGACTAAGACCATTTCTAAAATCTTCCTACCTAAAATTATTTTAATCAAATCAAGAATGATATAGAAACCTTATCTATTTGTCTATATAGCATCACTACAAGATAGTACATCTTCATGTGTTCAGCAGAAATCTGCTCAAAGGAGTGGGTCAGTACTTAATGATTATTATATATTTAATAATAGAAGGAAAAGCATATTAATAGCAGGAACCTTTTCTCGAATGGATTCTCCTTGGCCTTGCCTAAAGAAGCAAATCTGTCATAGATTTACAATCCATGGCAGAACCATCTCAGAAGATCATCTGATAGTTTTAGATTCTCCTAGATGGCTCTTGACACATGACAAAACAAGGCACAGTAGGACAAGTCAAAAGCCCTCATATATAGGGGAAGTCTAGTAGGAGGAAGATTCCCAAGTATAGACAAAGGAGTCAGGGATATTCCTTCTCCTACTGTTAGGAATCTTACAAGAACACAAAGGTAACACAAAGGTAACAGCCCTAACTTACCCAGAGGACCGGTGCAGACACATTCGGGGCCAGGAATTGTGTTTCAGTCTCTGTGAGCCCTACTCAGTTGATTTGGTGAACCACGGTCTCCTGGTTTTTAAAATATAATTTCATAGACTGGGACAATCATCAGAGACTAGGGAAAACTGTGTTGTTTATCAAATATTTTCCATATCTATTATCTAATCATATTTATCACATCTAATCATCACTGTACATCCATAAATTGTTTTTGTGTCCACTTCACTATTTAAAATATATTACTTTAAGAATTTCTTGCATGTAAGTAGGCAAACCAAAACCATTTGACTCCATGAAAGCAATCCAGGCTCTAGCTTTTCTTCCTTCTGAAGTCTCTATTTGACTAGGTCTTGGGGAGAGACTTGCAATACATATGACAACCAGCATGCATAGGAGATTTTATGCAGTCATTTTGGCAGGAGATGTTTTCTACAAAACTGCCATGTGAAAGAGATTAGCAGATTCTACGTGTAAAAGACAGACAAATTATTAAAAAGTAGGCTTTTCTGTTTTATAAGGAAAACTTACATTTTTTACCTAAGAGAAAAGAAAAACCTTGTTTAATTAAGTATGAACGAGGACACTAGCACTTTCAGTTTCTGTTAACATGGCAAGTGAAGTAATAACAATGCGACCAAATATTCTTTTAAAATAAAATTAATCAAAAACAGGCAATGGCTGTGATGAAGTCAAAGATGGGTATATAAGAGGGTTTAGAGGAAAGAATAGGAAGAAAGAAGTAATGTGATTATAAGATAATCTTAGAAACAAAAGAAAGAAGATAAAAATACATATCATAATAATTTGTCACATATGTATATCCTGAGTACTTATCTCTCAAGTTCAAATACATAGTTCCCAGTTTATGATTAAAACTAGTAATAATGATAACTCCAGACACACTAGCGTAGAGCATAAATGTAGACCCAATAAACTACGTGACATAACAGGTTGAAGAAGGAAAAAAAGAGAGGAATCAGTGCTGTTGTCCAGGAATGTGGATCAATTATATGGAGACATTAGATAGATGATGAACATGAAACACACATACATACATGTACACACACACACAAGGAAAAAGAGAGGAGAGGGAGAATGAACAGACAAGTAGAAGACTGTTGGATAATAGAGCACAGAAAATAAACACACAAATACATGATAGACAGAAATGAAAGAATTTATACTAATTTTATGACTAGTTGACTTGGGAAATTAAGAATTACCATCCCCTGGTGGAGAGCAGTTTTGACAAAAGAGACTTATAGACTAACAATGACTATGGATTTGAACAGAGTCAGGTCTATATGGAGAGAGTAAAGAAGATGTTATAGATTGATTCAGAGATCTTGGCATCTAGAACATGGACTGGAGACTTGAAGACTGAGATGTGCCAGGTATTTAAGAACCTCGTGCCTGGTACTAGATCTGCTCTGAAGAGTGGCTCATGTACTCATTTTCATGATGGTACAGAATCTCTAAGATTGTATGTTCCGTTACCCAACCAACAGTCACATACAAATGAAATTTTATTACCATCAGTCATTTTCTACAAGCTAATAAAGATTATTATCTCCTTTCAATTCTGTGTTTAATTATGTTAACATCCTCCCGCCACAAAGACAGATGGCTAAAAACAATTTTAATTAACAAAGTTATTTTGTAAATAGAGCAATTTTTCCTTTCACTCTATCTGCAACATCACAATTTCAAAGTCTGAATCAAAACTTAATGGACTGGAAATAAAACTCAAAAGTATGGGAAAGACGTTCTTATACTAGATGTTCAACTTAAAACAAATAGAACAAAGGTATTTTATTAAACACAGTTATCAGACAGAAAGCCTCAGATACGGCTCTGTGTCCTCTGCAGTGGTGGTGAGCTGGTGAGACAAATCACCTCACGCCCTGTGAGAAGCATCCATGGCTCTCCCCTGCTTCGCTTTCCCACCTACAGTCATCTTCACTGTCACTTCAATTTGATTCTTTTTGTTTTAAATTTATGTTCTAGCAGTGTTAGATTCAGTGGTAATTCAAATATAGATGATGTCTGTTGGAGTCTTCACTGTAATAGAAACCCTGTAGGATTTCAACTCATCTATAAATTTCTCATCAGTAGCACAGCAGTTAGACTTCAGATGAACAAAGTACACAATAGTGGTTATATGATACATCCCACACCACCCATGCTCTGTGGAAATGCTCCTCTAAGTGGGTCTTTTCCTTGCTTCTGTGTGTTTGCTTTCTTCTCTCTTTCAGACTGAGAGTATAAGCACAGATACATGATCCATAAGTAAATGGTCTTTTCCCATAACTATGCCATGCATTCTTGAGATGGCACACACTAGAAATCTGGTCAACTGAGTTTACTTGAAAGGCAAAACAGAACAGATCACATTGTGATCTTACACACTCAAGGAGAGAAGGGTGGCTGTATGTGTCATGTCCACTAAATATTCCTCTGTTTTCAGCCTCAGCAAGTGTGATGGGCAGCAAAACCCAAGTCCAAGCTGATAACTATTACACAAAGCATGCATTCTTCCCACTGACTGTCTACTCTCTACCAAGACCATTCTCCAACACTGTCCAGTCTAACCGCCTTGTCCAAGCACAGAACAGAATTGCTGTGTTCGTGTCTTCAGCAATGGCTCATATTGGACAAGCACGCTGCCTCCTGTTCTTGAAGTGATCATTATGGATTTGTGTGGATATTTTGTATACCTTTCAGAAGTACCTAGTAGAATCCAGTGAAGGTTGTGTAGAACCACAAATTGGCTAATATACCTATGTAATAGCATGTATTCTGGCCCTGAATTGACACACCTGATTCTTCACACCTAATTCTGGTATCACTAACAGAGGTAATGAGGTCCTTTCCTAGGACTGTGCTTCCCAAAGAATCCAAGGTGACAAAGAAAACTTTGTTATCAATTTATTATTCCTACAATAGGGCTTGGCAATTTTTTCTGTAATGGGGACAATTAGAAAATAGTGTAGTTCATGAAGACTTTACTACCGGGAATCAAATGTTCTCTTTTAGAATAAGCAATACATAAAGAATCCACATGATCATATTTCACTAAAAAACTATTTTAAAAAGTTCAGAACTGGGGAGCTGTTCTCAAAGGTAAGGACATGAGGTATCCATATGATTGGCTTGAATTTGGTACTTCCAACTCATATAAAAAGCTGGACCCTCACTCATATAAAAGGTGTGCCCTAATATCCGCTTATCAGTGAGTGAATATCTAGTGACTTCTTTTGT
>NC_034597.1:103906224-103913308 GCF_900095145.1 Mus pahari
AAAAAAGGTGTGCCCTTACCAGTAACAACGAGGTGAAGGGTAGGAGAGGAGAAATGATCCAGAAGCTCATGGCCAGCTATCCTGGAGTACAAAGCAAGGCAGAACAAAAAGGAAGAAGGGATCTGAATCCTGTGTTATCCTCTGACCTCTTGTGCATATTGTCTTATGTGCTTTCCTGTACATGCACCTGCCTTGTGCATGAGTGTGTGTGTGTGTGTGTGTGTGTGTGTGTGTGTGTGTGTGTGTATCTAAAATAAATAATGATTAATGGCTTGTGGCTATTAAACTTTTATTCATGGATTGATGGTTCCTAAGAAACTACTTAATTCTTCCTCAATTCATTAACATCTAATGCATTAGAATACTTGTGATTCTCCTTAAATGCAAGTATCTTGATAATAATTAATAAACTTAATAGTTATATTTTGTTAAAATGATTATATAAATCAGCATTATTAGAACTATTTGAAATTTTAATTTCAAGTTCAGAGGCACTTCTGTATTGCAACAATGTTGCTTTCTTCAACTATACCAAAGTGCTTTATGTGACACTTCAACCAAATGTCCTTAAAAAAATATTAAGTCTATGATATTTTATTACAATGTTAAATTTTAAGTTTAACGGGTGAATCATGTCATGTTATAGCAAATATCAATGGCCAAAATGAAAATGCAATGTTAAATAATCTAGTCTTACGTATTGTAAAGAAAGAAAATTGTCAAATTGTTTCTTGGAGTTGGTCTGTTTTGTCCATGCCTTCTCTAATTGTGTTTGAGTAGTTCTCACACTTCTGTGAAATCAGACACTTTCTAGGTTTGTGTGTAATTCTTACACATGGAATCATAGAGCCGCCATTTCTTAAAGCAAGCAGAAGAGTAATTGAGAGTCACATTTAATTTTGTAACAATGCTCTTATTAATCTCTTATTAATGAGTAAATTTGAGAAAACCGTGGAATTGTTTTCTTTTAAATTAGAGTCTATCTTGAATACATATTTATAAAAAATATAGGACAAACACAAGCAATCTTTTTTATTCTCAAAACTGTTTATTCTAGTTTACTAAACATCTCAAAATTTTCTTACATGGGAAAGTGAACTATGCTCTGTAGTAGTTTCAGTAGTAAATGTCATGATTTTATAAATCTATAGACTAATTAGCTTTATATTGTTTGTTAAATAAATACAACTAAATGCTCATTATGAAAAGAAAATGAGTAAGCAGCTATTTAAAAATAAATCATTTAATACTTTGTTGAATCCAGTGTATAGTCTACATCAAAACTTTCTGAAACTTGAGAAGATGGTTTAAATTAATATTATATGATGTCTTTTAAATGGCAGCTAGTGACTGCAGGAAATACAACAACATTCATCTGAATAATCTCTCAGAATGCTAGTAAAGTCAAGTTTGAATTACACATTGCTTATTCACTTATTTGTATCTCAGAAATTTAGGGTTAATAGACCTTTTATGAAATTATTACATAATTACAAACTTTTGCTTCTCTTTCCTCCCTCTGATGTTTTCCATAGACCCCTCGCCACTCGCCTTCAAACTGTCATCTTTATTATTATTATTATTATTATTATTATTATTATTATTATTATCATCATCATCATCATCATCATCATCATCATTATTATCATTATTATTTGATGTTTACTAGAGTTGATATTCTATATTGATTGTATAGAAGTTTAATCACAATTTCTCATTACCTTATCATCTACTAAATTATATGCTCTTATTTTTCCATGTTTTTCTAATCTTAACTTTCTAATTTTGTTGACCTAACATTTGGAAAAGCAATTTTAGGAGGAAATTTCATGAAGGGATTTCACTTCAAGTCATAGAATTTTACAGTAATAAATAAGGCCATTATAAGTATATTTCTTCACATTCCAACAATCCCAAACTTTTATTTAAATCTTAAAGCTCCCATGAGAAAGGAAAATGTACATTTTATAATATCTGAAAATTATTAATTCTGAAGCATTACAAATCTTTAAAACTGTAAAACTGTGCAACAGAGTACTAATTTCTGGTTTAAAATGCATTTTTATATTAGCCTTTTTGAGAAATCTGTGGACACATTAAACCACTTACACTCACTTTTATTTTATATTTGTAACTCCAAAATGAAAAGAAAAATTTGCAGTGCCATTTGGTTGGCTAATTTATCTAAAATATGAAAACTGTAAAATGAGTAAGAAGGTCATAATTATAATTTTCCCAGGGAAATCTGTGATAGATCTCCACACATTTAGAAAATTCAGCATTTTTAGCCATTTAAGATGTTAAGGTTAATTATTATTTTTTTTTTACCAAAGAAGAAAAACAACTATGTAAACCTTTATTAAAACTGTGTGCATGTGTGCATTTGTGTGTGTGTGTGTGCGTGTGTGTGTGTCTTTATGTGTAAGGCACACACATGCTAACAACCATTACATTTAAGGAACAGAGAGAATAAAATCTTTCTTTACCCTAAACATCCAGAAGAGAGGTCCTATTAATTCAAGGTCTCTTACCCTTTCAAAGGAAATCATCTAAAATTTTATGCGACCGTTTAAATGATTGCTTTGGGAAATTTATATGGTAGTCATGGGAACAAGTAAAGAAGTCAAGGAAACGTTGATCATTTTAATAGTGTGAGAGTGATCCATCCAATTTGTAAATACCTTGGACAACGCTTCTAGGTCATGAGTGATCAGAAAAGACATTTTATGCAAAATTAATGAAATAAAATACAATCTAATTAATAGCTACAACCCCCTAAAGTTTTTTAATTGGTTGCATTCTCTGTAAATACTCAGTGTTTGAAAGGGAGGGAGACAAACCAAAAAAAAAAAAAAAAAAAAAAAAATACTGCCTTCTCCACGGGGTTAAGGCATGCATAAAGTAAAATAATTTTCTCTCTGTTGACTCAGAACTAACTCTTGCGCCTTTTTGTTTTCTAACATCCTATTTCCATGAATATCGCTCCTGTACAACACATTCTTCAATGATTCCATTAATACTGACCTGCCTAGAAGGATACTCCGTCATCTCACTAAGGCTACACAGTAGTTTACCCTCATTAACACCAGAACCAGATCCTCAGATGAACTATGGAGATCATGTCTGCCAGTTAACTTTTTAGGGAGGGTGAAATGGGTTGCATAACTGAAGGCCCTGGAACACAGCACAAAAGCAGTGAATGTTGACAACATTCTTATTTTATGGTCATGCTCTGGATTTTTTTTTCTAGATTTTTTTCTGCACACCCAAAGCCCTAAATTAAGTCTTTTTGCATCGTTTTTCTGGCTACTTCCTCTGTGGCCAGGTCAATGTTGAATCCAGCAAGAAATTGCTATATTTTGTTTTCTTTTTTATTTATTTTTTAACTTAATGCTTTTCTTATGAAACAAAGAGTCTCAACAATATGTCTAACACAGAGTTATTGAAATGGCAAAGTACCTGAATGTTATCTCATGGTTTTCATCACAATGGACCATAGAAAGGCCAAGAAGTTAAGGATGTAGGGCAGTCTGGGGCCATGTTGTTAACCTTCCTTATCACTTCCTGTGGAAACCAGTCATTAGTAGCCTGATGGTCAATGGGAACAGACTAGGGCTTAGCATGGTTGAGCCACTTCAATGGCTTGGTTTAGCAGGAGAGTGAAACTGAGAACATTGCCATTTCAGTGGTTTTCAGCAAAGACTTCTGGTAATCTACCAGAAACAGACTGTAATACTACAATACATGTCAAAGGGAATTTCACATCATAGATCTCATTTCCAAATTGTGCCATTAAATGAGGCAGAGATATCACTTCTTAGCTACAGCATGATCTTCACTGAATTTCAGACTAGCAGAAGCCTCTGCTTACAGTTGTGGACCATGGAGTTCCCTCTCCTTCCACCACAGCCAAGCCAAGAACAAATCCCTAAGAATGATAGGAAACTTGGGGGGGGGGGTCATCTTTTCAACTCTTAGGCTTCTCTCACAATAACTTCTGCAATAAAAATAATAAAAAAATAAAATAATCACTTATAATATTTTCATTGACTCATCAAGAGATGCATTTTCACATTGGCTGTATGACTTAAAACAGTGACAAGGCCATGATAAATGAGACTCCAGCAGAGTATGAGTAGTGCTATGGCCTGCCTTGAGGCTTTGTCTTACTTTGCTAGAATCCTTCTATCCCCATGGCAAATGGTCTAGCCTGCAAAAGGTGTCATCCTTGCTATACCAGTGCAGGCTGTTTGAGCACAGATCAGCCTTGGTGCAAGGTGTCCAGATCAGAGCATTCCAGTAGACCATAAAATTGTGAAAGACTAAAGGCCACTTTATATTTGAGATGGTTTACCACACATGAAAGCAGATCAAAATGTCCTCTTCCACAACTGCTATAAATGAGTAGAGGGATAAAGAACCTTAATAAGTATTGTTGACATAAGTCATATCATTATTACACATTGGCTTCATGTTTTATTATCTCCAAGAAAAGTCAATTATAGAATGTTTTTTGGTTCTCATAAGCAAGTCAAATGGTTAAACACTCCAAGCTGGCCTTTGATCTTATTCACCACATAATACAGGGCTAGGGTGAGAGCCACAGTAGTTCTATGCTACAGTAGCTTCACTTACATTTTTTTATCTTTTCTGTAGGAGCATTATTTATTGATTAGTTTTGTAGTTTGACTTTTTTGCATATATAATCTGATGGCAGTCTCCTAAACACTCTAACATCCTTCCAATCCCTATCAACTACCTACCCTCTCTCCTTTTCTGCCTCTTTCCCAGGTTTAAGGCTTTAGGCTGTAACTCATGACCCATTTACTTTTACCAGAGCCATTTGTGTGACCACTGGATGAAAAAACTATCCATTGGAATCTGGTCGAGTTACCAGTAGGCTCTCATCTGAGAGTAAAGGCTCTACCATTCTCTGTCAGTAACAAATATTTCAGCAGTGAGGGGTGGGCAGGGTCTTTGAGTCCCTCCTCCATGTTTTCTTTAATACCAGAAGTCAGCTGTTCACAGAAGACACAGCTCTCTCCCCATAGGAGGAAGACGCAGTCTTTATAATATATCTGCTTGAGATGCTGCTGGATTTGGGCAATAAGGATTGATGTGCATGTTCAGAGGTTGAAAGATGTGCTGCATGTTATTTACAACTTTCCAAATGCGTTTTTACTTTTATGATCACATTCACTGGCTGATGCCATGAGGAGTATGAACCTGGCAGGCCGCTCTGCTTGATTTTCTAAGATCCTGGTTTTCACCTCCCTCACCACGTGACAGGTGGTTTGCTTCCTGCTGAGTTTCCCACAGATGGAAACCACAATTAGGAAACTGAAACATTTGAACGACTCCCACCCCCCCTCCAAGAAACAAAATTTTTAAATTCTAATTTTAAGCCATTTTCTGGCTTAAAATGCTGAGGACATCGTAGACAATTTACCACCCATAAGGTTTTAGAACCCTCCACATTTATAAAAGTGTCTGCTCTAGTTTATCACCAGAAACCAAGCAGTGATCAACAGCTATTTTGATTGCTTCCTGTAAATTTTCCTTTCAATCACTAATTCATTTAAGAACCATTTAGACTGATAAGGTCTATGAATTTGATGGTCTTGGATCTTCCAGCAGAAGGACATAAACAATAGATCTGTAAATGTCCTCATGTGGATGGATGTCACATCAAGTTAAAAACATTTATTATATGAAATAATCAGTGTGGATTCACAGAGTATTTTTAAGTTTTTAGGCATCTTCCATCAATTCTACAGAAAGAACTGTAGAAAGAAAAGAAAGATGCTTCTCTTTGCTTGTAAACTAGTACATTTCTGTGTATGATAAGTAATAAAACTTTTTGCCTAGAACAGAACAACTAACTGGAATCTATTTTTATTTTCACATACACAAAAGGCAAATGATATCTGAGGTTAAAAACTAGCGCTAGTTTCCAAAAATTAACACAAATCATCACAGAGAGCCGTGTGGGCTGCCACTCAGAAAAACAAGCCCATGCTCTTGACTTGACTTTGCCCTGTCTTGTCTTCACATTACCCATATCTGAAAGTGTTATGCACTAACTGCTCCCATATCTTCAGTTGCACAGTACTCTTCCAGCCCCCACTCTCTTGATTTCTTTATACCATCAAGATTGTAACCTAACACACATATCCTAAAAGTAATACGATCTGATACTGAAATTCTCAGTGAAATAGAACGACTGATGCCAGCTAAATGGCAAAAAAAAAGAGCAGAAATTTGTGAGTGAGGAACCAGAACAGGAGTCATGCAAATTCACGAGCAAGGTTGGATGCTTTGGTTAAATAATGGTTTTGAAAAGAATTTACTCTAATTGTTAAAAGATAAAAGTAAATAAGTGATAAACCAAATGAATATTATATGCCCAAAATGCCTTTTGTAATGTCCCTTCTTATAGCAAATAGTGTGTGTGTGTGTGTGTGTGTGTGTCTGTGTGTCTGTGTGTATGTACATATGTGTGCATCTGTACCCCAAACAAGCAAACTTACTAACAAACAAAAACTGGAATCAATTGCATCTGATAGACACTCACTGGTACAGAAGAAGAACTATCCAAGTCTGAAGAACGTGCATCCTGGGAAATATTTACAATATGAAGTTAAGATAAAATCAGACGTCAGCCCGGCATCTGCACTGTGTTTACATCCTTGTCAAATTATGTGTATATATCTTCAAGAAATGGAAAGAATTAAGAAATACAAATCAAAACTGAGCAGTGGAATTTTTGAGATGAAAGTTCTTTTAAAAGCTTCCATGTTATTCTATTCTTCAAATACCAATCTTCAGAAATATTATGTATGTCTAGAAATGAGCTGATTGTTTAGTTTAGATAAATGTAGCTGGTAGGAAACTCAGTCCACAAGCCTCTGTCAGGAAGGAATACATATGGATCTCTGCACCTAGGGATCATTTCTTTGTAGGCCTCGTCTCCTGAGTCTTAGTCTCCCCTGGAAAATTCCCTCTCTTGAAAATTGCATCCTTGTTAACCTTTCTTTCTTTCTTTCTTTCTTTCTTTCTTTCTTTCTTTCTTTCTTTCTTTCTT
>NC_034597.1:103913378-103929903 GCF_900095145.1 Mus pahari
TTCTTTCTTTCTTTCTTCCTTCCTTCCTTCCTTCCTTTCTTTCTTTCTTTCTTTCTTTCTTTCTTTCTTTCTTTCTTTCTTTCTTTCTTTCTTTTTCTTTCCTTCCTTCCTTCCTTCTTCCTTTCTTTCTTTCTTTCTTTCTTTCTTTCTTTCTTTCTTTCTTTCTTTTTCTTTCCTTCCTTCCTTCCTTCTTCCTTCCTTTCTTTCTTTCTTTCTTTCTTTCTTTCTTTCCTTCCTTCCTCCTTTCTTTCTTTCTTTCTTTCTTTCTTTCTTTCTCTCCTTCTTTCTTTGTTTTTTTTTAACTTGATAGGGATTCCCTCACACTATGTATGTGATTGCCTAAAAGATAAGAATAAATGATAAGTCAAATGAATATTCTATGTCCTAAATATACTTTGCAACATCCTTTTCATAGGAAATATATATGTAGGTATGTATACGCCAAATACATTTTAAATTAGAGCCAATGGATTCTGATAGTCACTATTACAGAGAAGTAAAAGACTGAAGGATGCACATCCTAGAAGTTCTATGTATGATCACCAACGGTCCTTATATCTAGTTGCTTTTAAATACTTACACCAAGAAATCTGAGTGGTGAGGGAACTATGGATGAATTCCATTCTCTATAGACCAGTAGTTTGAGTATTTTGCCATTTAGTTAGTTAGTTAGTTAGTTAGTTATTCACTTTACATTCCAATATCAGCCCTTCCCTCTTGTTCCAGTACCCCCTCACACAGATGCTCACCTTATTTAACCCTCCTCTGATAAGGGGGAACACACCCCATCCCAGGTATCCAGGTATCTTGGCTCATCAAGTCACTGCAGGACTGTCTGAGGCCAGACACAACAGCCCAGATAGGGAAACCAGATCCAGAGTCAGTCAACAAATTCAGAGATAGTCCCTGCTTCAGTTGCCAGTGAATCTACATGAAGACTAAGCTACACTTCTGCTGCAGGGCATGGCCCATGTTCTCTCTTTGGTTGATGGTTCACTCTCTGGGAGCTTCAAAGGGTCCAGGTTAATTGATTCTGTTTGCCTTACTGTAGAGTCCCTGTTCTCTTTGAGTCCCTCATTCCTTCACCCAACTCTTCCTCAAACTCCCCAAACTCCATCTAAGGTTTGACTGTGGATCTCTGCATCTGTTTCCATTGGATGCTAGAGAGAGCATTTCAGAGAACACTTATGCTAAGCTTCTGTCTGCAAGCAAAGCAGATTATCATTAATAGTGTAAATGATTGGTTCTTGCACATGGGATAGATCTCAAATAAGGTTGTCCATTCCTTCCATTTTTGCTCTATATTTGTCCCTCCATATCTCATCAGCAGGACACATTTTGGGTTAAAGGTTTTTTTTTTAGGTGTGTTGCTGTCCTTATTTCTCCACTGGCTGCCCAGCTACAGAAAGTTGAGACTTTGGGATCCAGATCCTCCACTGGTAGGAGTCTTAGCTAGAGTCGCTCCTATAGACACCCAGGAGTTCCTTAGTCCTTTGACCCCTGTCCCAGGTCTAGGGCACTTCCTAGGATGTCGCTACGGTCTCCGACCAGCAGAAAAGAAGCGATGAAACCGATGTCCATCTCAAAGCAGTTTATTCAGGAACATAACTATGTGCACTAAAAAGATCCCCCAACCTCTCTCGCCCATCCCCTTTTATACCCTCTAGTCCACTCCCCATTACCCTATTCAACGTAGGCACAGTTGGCACAGGACTACATTCGTCACATCATCTGATCTTCCTTCGTGGTGCATCTGTGCAGTGCATTTTAACGGATGTGGCTGTCTTGAGGGATATGAGGAAGTCAGTTGTTAGCTGTTAGACTTGGCGGCAGTCCTGGGCACCATCTTGGGACCGCGGCCAAAACCGCTCCTCACACTAGAGATGCCCTCTACCCTCATTCTGTTCTCTCTACCCTGTTGTCCCTACACCTAATCCCCATGATCCGTTCCCCTTCCCCTCCCATCCAGTTCTCTCCCACCATAAACAGCTGATATCTATTTTATTTCCCCTGATGAGAAAGATTCAGACCCTCTTTGTTATTTGACTTCTTAGGGTCTATAGATAGTAGCATGATTATTTTATGACGAATATCCATGTACAAGTAAGTACATGCCATGCATGTTCTTTAAGGTCTAGATCCTCAATCAGGATGACAGTTTCTAGTTCCATCCATTTGCCAGCAAAATCCATGATGTTCTTGTTTTTCGTAGCGGAATGTATTCCATTGTGTAAATGAACCACATTGTGACATTTGCATTCACTTATAATTTCAACCATATGTTAACATGAAGAACCTTGAGATATGACACAAGATTAACCTTAGCTGTACTATTTGCCATTTATATCCCTCTACTTAATAATGCTCTTACATTAATAAAGAAAAAGTAGACAACAATACAGTTAACACATCAATAAAATACAAAAGAGAGAGATACAGTTGGTTGATCTGTCACAAAGAAGCAGAAACAAAACTAGAGAAAAAAAAGAGGTGTTAATTTTACCAGTCAATTCTAGAGAACCTGGATATATATAACTACATACAAAAGAAGGGATTTGGAGGTACACCTTGCATCCTTAACAAGATTAATCCAAAAAGGACCATAGAACTAATATTAAATAACAAGCATTAAAATAAAATAAAATTAAATCACAAGCATTGACTATAACACAGAGGAAACCATAGATAATTTTAGATATAAGGCTATGATTGCTTAGATACGATATGATCTATACTGATTGATTTGTCAAATAATTGATAAAATGGGGGTAATTAAATTAAATGTGCTAGTCTAGTAAGGATAATCAAGAGAATAAGATCAGCCATACATTGAGAAATGTATTTGCTAAACACGTCTGATAAAGGACTATTTTAAAAAATAATAGACAAGCCTTCTGGTCAGAACCTGTGCCCTGGATTGACCTTAGGTCTCAGCACCCAGTTCCACAGCACCCAGAGGAAGGTTGAGTCCCAGGGGCTCTATCACACCCAGAATCACAGGTGAGAAGGCCACAACATTGGCACCAACACCAGGAGTGACTGAGACCCCTGGGACCCAGGGACTCAGGAACCCCCATCTGGCCTGTGGCACGGGTTCTTCCCAATTTGTACCTGCACCCAGAGCAGACCTGGGGCTCTGGCCCTGTACCCTCTCTTATAACACCCAAAGGGATGCAGACGCCTAGGTGCTCTGAAACACCCAGGAATACAGGAGCACAGTGGAAGTTCAACTCCCAGGACTTCGGACACACCCAGGTGCACTGGAGCTCTCACAGATCACACATGAGGCCACAGCACCTTTCCCAATACCCAGAATATCTGGGACTGCCCCAGACACCAGAGAAGCACAAACCCCCACCCAGCTAGAGGCACAGGTTCCTTCCAGCTTGCTCCTCTGCCCAGAACAAACACAGGACTCTGGCACCTCACCCGCACCTGGAAAACCCAGAGAAAACTTGACTCCCAGGAGTTCTGATACAACAGGATATCTGGAGCATGGTCACACCAGGATTTCAGGATCCCAGAGGAAGTTTGGCTCCCAATAGCTCTGACACACCAAGGATCTAAGGATCAGTAGATCCCAGAATCACACGATCAATGAGACAGCTGGACTCCAAGGAGTTTTGAGACAATCAGGATCACAGGAGGGATAGGCACAGGTCACAGGCAACAAGGGCATGTAGCACTACAGATAACCAGATGGTTAGAGGTAAGCACAAGAATATAAGGGACAGAAACCAAGGCTACTTGGCATCATCAGAACTCAGTTCTCCCACTACAGCAAGTGCTGAATATCCCCAAAACGCTGGAATTCAGATTTAAAATCACATCACATGATGATGACAGAAGATTTTAAGAAGGATATAAATAACTCCCTTAAAGAAATACAGGAGAATACAGTTAAACAGGTAGAAGCCCTTAAAGAGGAAACAAAAAAATCCCTTAAGGAATTACAAGAAAATGCAACCAAACAGGGGAAGAAATTGAACAAAACGATCCAGAACCTAAAGATAGAAATAGAAACAATAAAGAAATCACAAAGGGAGAGAAGCCTGGAGATAGAAAACCTAGGAAAGAGATCAAGAGTCATAGTTCCAAGCAATGCCAACAGAATGCAAGAGATAGAAGAGAGAATCTCGGGTGCAAAGGATACCAGAGAAAACATTGACACAACAGTCAAAGAAAATGCAAAATGTAAAAATATCCTAGCCCCAAATACCTGGGAAATCCAGAACACAATGAGAAGACAAAACCTAAGGAAAATAGGTATAGAAAACAACAAAGATTCCCAGCTTAAATGGCCATTAATATCTTCAACAAAATTATAGAAGAAATTTTCCCTAACCTAATGAAAGTGGTACCCATGAACATACAAGAAGCCTGCAAAACTCCAAATACACTGGACCAGAAAAGAAACTCTTTCTGTCACATAATAATCAAAATACCAATTACACAAAACAAAGAAAGGATATTAAAAGCAGTAAGTGAAAAAGGTCAAGTAACATCTAAAGGGAGATCTATCAAAATTTCACCAGCCTTCTCAGCAGAGAATATAAAAGCCAGAAGATCATGGGCAAATGTCATAAAGACCCTAAGAGAACACAAATGCCAGTCCAGGCTACTATACCCAGCAAAACTCTCAATTACCATAGGTGGAGAAAACAAGACATTCCCTGACAAAAACAAATGTAGACAATATCTTTCCAAAAATCAGCCCTACAAAGGAAAAAAAGATGAAAAACCCCAATATAATTCCAACTCAACTTTTCATAGAATTAGAAAGAATAATTTGCAAATTCACAGAGGAATAACAAAACACCCAAAATAGTGAAAACTATTCTCAACAATAAAAGAACTTCTGAGGGAATCACCATCCCTGACCTCAAGCTGTATTACAGAGCAATACTGATAAAAATGGTATGTTATTGGTACAAAGACAGGCATGTAGACCAATGGAATAGAATTGAAGACCCAGAAATGGACCCACACACCTATGGTCACTTGATCTTTGACAAAGGAGCTAAACCATCCAGTGGGAAAAAAAGACAGCATTTTCAACAAATGGTGCTGGCTTAACTGGTAGTCATCATGTAGAAAAGTAAGAATTGATCCATTCTTATCTCCTTGTACAAAGCTCAAGTACAAGTGGATTAAGGACCTCCACATAAAACCAGGTACACTGAAACTAATAGAAGGGAGAGGGGGGAACAGCCTCGAAAACATGGGCACAGGGGAAATTTTCCTGAACAGAATAGCAACGGCTTATGCTCTAAGATCAACAATAGACAAATGGGACCTCATAAAATTACAAATCTTCTGTGAGGCAAAGGACGCTGTCAATAGGACAAAACAGCAAACAACAGAGTGGGAAAGATCTTTACCAATACTACGTCCTATAAAGAGCTAATATACAATGTATACAAAGAAGTTAGACTTGAGAGAACTACATAACCCTGGTGGATTGGTGAGCATGGAGATGGGGGAGGGGATAGGGGGTTTTCATTTTCGGAGGAAAAACCAGGAAAGGGGATAACATTTGAAATGTAAATAAAGAAAATATCTAATTAAAAATTTAAAAAAGAAGTGCATGATATCATCTATTTACTCTGCTGAAAGATTACAAAGATCCTTTACTTCCATAAAATAAAGAGAATTTTTTCAGATACCAAAAAACTGTTTTTCTGTAATCACCTTGTGTGTACAGTTTTAATAACATGATGGAAAAGTTATAAAAATAGATAATTTTTCAAATATAAAATAAAACATAAGAAGACTATCTCATATTCATAGGAAGAAAGAAAGAAAGAAAGAAAGAAAGAAAGAAAGAAAGAAAGAAAGAAAGAAAGAAAGAAAGAAAGAAAGAAAGACAGGAAGGAAGGAAGAAGAAATGTTCAACATCCTTAGTCATCAGGGAAATGCAAACCAAAACAACCCTGAGATTCCACCTCACAACAATTAGAATGGTTAGCCAATAAGATCAAAAATTCAGTTTAACAACAGATGCTGGTGAGGATGTGGAGAAAGAGGAACACTCTTCCATTGTTGTTGGGATTGCAAGCTGGTATGACTACTCTAGAAATCAGTCTGGTGGTTCCTCAGAAAACTGGACATAGTACTACCTGGGGACCCAGCTATACCACTCCTGGGCCTATACCCAAAAGATGCCCCAACATATAATAAGAACACATGCTCCACTATGTTCATAGCAACCTTATTTAAAACAGTCAGAAGCTGGAAAGAACCCAGATGTCCTTCAACAGAGGAATGGATACAGAAAATGTGGTACATTTCCTAAAAACAATGAATTCATGAAATTCTTAGGCAAATGGATACAACTAGAAAATATTATCCTCAGTGAGGTAACCCAATCACAAAAGAACACACATGGTATGCACTCACTGATAAGTGGATATTATACCAAAAGTTCAGAATAGATTCAATTCATAGACCAGATGAAGATCAAGAGGAAGGAAGACCAAAGTGTGTATAATTCAGTTCTTCTTAGAAGGGGGAACAAAATACTCACAGAAGGAAATATGGAGACAAAATTTGGAGCAGAGCCTGAAGAAAAGACCATCCAGAGACTGCCCCACCTGGGGATCCATCCCATATACAGTCACCAAACCCAGACATTATTGTGACTGCCAAGAAGTGCTTGCTGACAGGAGCCTGATGTGGCTGTCTCCTGAGAGGCTCTGCCAGAGCCTGACAAATACAAAGGCGGATGCTCACAGCCAACCACTGGACTGAGCACAGGGTCCTCGATGGAGAAGTTGGCAAAGGGACTGAAGAAGCTGAGGGAGTTTGCAGCCCCATGGGGTGGCAAGGAGAGCAGCAGTGTCAACTTGCCAAAATTTCAATTTGCTATAATGTGATGTATATTTTTATTCATTATTTTAAAGGATTTGTCACTCAACCACTGAAATATTTTCAATAATTTTCTTTAATGATATTTAAAATATGTCTATATATTTTAATTATCAAATTTCTATGATCAAGAGCTTTGTCCTACTCAAGTTACTGAATTTCTCCCCATGTGAATGAATGAAAGATTAAACACTCTCACTATTCTCTGGCATAGTAACTATATCAAGACTATCAATTTAATGAGATCAAAAATTTATGATATGATGTAGAATGCTAATAAAAAGTTGCTTGAGTAAACTCACAATGACTTTTATGTAAAATTATGGCTACATTCAAATTTAATATAAGCTTAACTTCTCAGTGAGAAGGTTGATCCTATACTCATGAGTGAGATAGGAAATTAAGGGATGGTCTACGAAAGTCATAGCCATGCCAAAGACAGATTGCTATGGATTCACCTGAACAATGTCAATCAATCACCTCATCTTATCCCTGGACCCATTTTCAAGGTCGGATTCACTTTACATCGTATTAGTGCACATATGCTCCTAGAACAAGGAATGCTCTTTGGGAACAATCTTGGCCCTGGGTAAGTGTGTTAGTAAGCCAAACCTCCAGAGAATAAAAGGTCAAATTTTAGAGTGCCAGTTACCAACATATATACCCAAATTCTAAAGCTAGTAAATTCCTTTCAATCAAGATGGATTGAAACACTGGCCCGACTACCATCACATCAGGAATCCCACTGGAGACGACCATGCTGCAGTAAGACGGAGATGGTCTCGCAATTCCCTGAGATTCTCTGATTTTAACTTTTGTCAGTTCCAGTCCACCCCCTCCCAAAAAAAAGAAATTTATTTTTTGAACATTTATTATCAACTTCTCTCTCCCCTGAAGAGCTACAGGATAAATTCTGAGTGTGGACACCCTAACCACTTCTAGCTCTTGGGAATTGTCTATCAAATGATAATTACTCAGCCCAGCACCATTGCATTCACCTCAGCTGCCAAGAAACGATTAAATATTCTGATGCTTCATTAAGCCATATCCTATCTCTTGCAATTCTGCCCTTGCTTTCACATTATGAAACTTTATACTATCTGTAGTATATCAGTATTGCAAATACACATTATGTTCTTTATAATAATAAATGTTAGGCATGTTTGCTGAGTGTTTAATATATGCTCATTCATCCATCAACATCTATTAGAAACAGATACAAGTCCAGTATGAATAGTGAAGAAAAACTGATACGTAGTCTGCTAAAAAAGATTGTTATGACTATTAAAACCAGCTATTCCACTTCTTCATACACATATTTAAAGCAAATGAAATTAATATCTTGGAGAGCTATCTGCTTGCCTGTCTATAATATAGCATGACAAAACAAGATCTACAGTCTACACATGTCTACCAATGGACAAATTGGAGAAAGCGAAGAGGAGAGAGAGAGAGAGAGAGAGAGAGAGAGAGAGAGAGAGAGAGAGAGAGAGATTATTCATTCATAGAAAGTATTAAATCATATTTATAGCATAGGAGGTCTTGGAATCATTTTGTTTATTTAAATAAGCCACATGCCAAAAGAGAAATATTACAGGTTCTCTCATATGTGTGGAGTCTATATATTACAACAATGTATTATGAAAAAAATGTATAGAAATTCATCAATCCTTGACCCAGGAGATGTCTCAGTGTGTAAGGGTATTTGGTGTACAAGACTAATTGAGTGCAATCTCTGGAATCATATGAAGGTGACAGGGAGAACTATCGCCATAATTGTGCATATACACATATGCAGACACACACACAGCTGCACACACAGAAGTCACACACATGCACATATACTTACATATACACATGCACACACACTCATACACACATGCACACACACGTACACATGCACACACACACATACTCAAGCACACACATACATTGACACACATTTTTAAAATAGAAGTACAAAGGTTGCTAACATCAAGAAATAATAGACATACAAGGAGAAGAAATACACAGTGGCCTCGACCTGATCCTTATGCAATGCAAATGTAACCAATGATCATACAGTATCCCACATACAGGTACAACTATCAGCTGTCACTAATGACTCCATTTTTATATATGATTTCTGAACCTAGCTAGATAGTAAGTAGAGGGTTGGGAACAAGTGTTTGTAACAGCTTGTTAGCAACACAGGCAAGGTATATAAAGCATTTCTGCATAACCATCTGTCTCACATTTGATACTGGTGTTGCCATTGCACCTGAGGAAGTCACCTCCTCTGAGCACACAAAATGAGCTAGTGTAGAAAGTTCAAGAAAACAAAAGTGACTCAATTTATGTCATTGAAGGTCTGTTGTCTTTTGCCTGGAAATGAACTTTTGAAACTCTGCTGTCAGGTGTTTGATTATCTTCATTCTGTGCATTTTGTCCTTATCACCCATTCCCAGAGGTAATACCTAACAGGACGACGGTGCCAAGAAGTAGAGATACTGGAAGTTTCACTTGTAGCATTGACAGACATAAACGAAATGCTTTTGATGGCAGAAGAAACTTGGCATATTACCTACACAAGTGACTTCACTTTCATTTTATAAATCAAAATTAGGTGATGAGAAAAGGCAAAGGGATGTTTCCAAGACCGCCACAGCCAGCAGAACCTGCAGAATACACCTCTGGCTGCTATCCTGGTGATGTTCCAAAACTGCTTGATTTGAGATTGGCAACAGAATTTGTTAAAATGTATTAAATATGAATATTTCAGATTTAAATATTAGAAATTCAAATAAAAACAAGTACAAGAAACCTGCAGTTTTTGTTTTTTTTTAATCATCCCAGGTAAGGTCAAGGCAAAGACTCGACCACCTAAGAACCCTGAGTTGCATCTGAGCTCCCTATGGTGGGTGACTCATTTCTCTTTAGCCCCTGTGCCTACAGACCATTCAGAAAGGGGAAAATGTTTAACAACCAGTGGTCAAGTAACCCATAATTCTAAAATTACCCTCTGTCTTCATTTGTTGTTTGTTTCTGGCAAAATACCTGCCAAATTTGCTGTTACTGGACTCTCATGAATTATTACCTTTGAATTGTTATGCTTCTGCCTTTCAAGCTTCTCAATACAAAGCTCTGGTCAGGCTTTGTCAACACAGAGAACTTGAGCTTCAACAAAATGTCCAGAGGTCCAGCTCAAGACGGCAAAGAGGAGGCTCTACTTAAGCAGTCACTGTTCATCCTCCATGAGATGGAACTCCAAATCCAGACTTTAGTGATGATTTGGAGAGAGGTATTTAGGAAATTACTGTGTCATCATCTTTATTAATGAGAAAGACAGTGAGTTATTTTCTTTATCAATAAATATATAACTATTAAATATTTAGGGCTACGGACTGGATTTTTCTCTACTTTTGATTAACACAACATTCTAGAAAATCATAGTATTTTTATAAGTGAAGATGCTGGTTTGACGTTGAAAATTATGTTCGTTGTCTTCTAAGAATTAATATGACCTAAAAGCAAGAATCTACTCTGTAAATTATATTTTAAAAATGCCAACTGAGGAAGCCTATCATACATAACTAACTTAGTATGAGGGAAATTTTCATGCAAGATACTGACAGCACGATTTTTTTCAATATTGTCATGTAATTCACAATTTCCTTGTTCCATAAAGGCTGCAATGAACTTTGGGATAATCAAGCCCTGCCATGCTATCTGCTGGAAAGCCACTTGTGTATCTCACAGCACATGGCCTCTGCCTTCCAACCCTAATTCACATAATCTTGTTATCTTGCTCTGTACGAATTACAAAAGCCCATTTCAGTGGGGTAATTGCAGGTGAGTGATATCGAGGACTGAGAAAATGTAGATGATTCAATTTAGCAAAATGTTACAGCATGATTCATATTTGCGGATTGTGAAAATGCTTTGTGGAGATTGAATTAGCAGAAAGGGGACCTTTTAAGGGGCTCAGAGAAAAGAATCTCTTAGGAGTATGATTTTGTAATGAATTAAGTTATTTGTGGATCCAAATGAGCATGGCTAAAAATGAAGATAACAACAACAACAACAACAACGAAAAGGATGTTCCATATAAAAGCGGCTAGTGAGCACTCAAGTCAGATCGGCTTTGACATCTGATGAACAGTGATCACTCTGAGAATGATTGTGAAAAATGTAGGATGGCTGTCCTTCTAAGTGATGACTTCTGTCTAGAGTATGACACAATTATCTAAGATACCCAGATAAAAGTAACAATACTAATTAGAAACACACATTTCTGCTTTACTGTGATAATTGCTTTTGACTATGTAATTAAACATTCTCCAGTGTTTGTAATTTTGCTTTTAGAATAATTGATTTTTCTGTTTTTGTGTGGGTTTTATTGTTGTCTTTGCTTTGGTATAGACAATTAAGCCCAACCTTCCATTTCTCTTCTTCCTGTTCCTTCTTCTATTATGATTTTTATGTAAGGATTTACTCTATGACCTACATTGCATGAAAATTTACTGTGTAACCCAGAATAGCCCTGAACTCATGGCAATTCTCTTTTTTCAACCTCCCAGGGCAGAGATTATAGACATGTGCCACCATGTCCACCTGTTCCTTTTATTCCTTTTACTGAATATATACTTTTTCATACAATATATGCTGATTATGCCCCACCTCAACTTCTCCAGTTTCTCCACACCTTTTCTGTCATCTGGATCTACTCTCCTCATGTCTCTTCTTAGAAAACAAGCAGGTGTCTAAGGGATAATAATAAAGTAAAACCAAAAACATCAGAATGAGACAAAACAAACATACAGAAGGGAAAGAGGCTAAGAAGAGGTCCAAGCAAGGGATACAAAGATTGACTCAGTAGCACACTCAGGAATCCCATAAAAACACAAATCCAGAAGCCATAGTAGACATGTGAAGACCTGCAGGGTTAAAAAAATAAAATAAAATAAAATAAAAAAAATTTAACCTACTTTGAAAATATCCCTGTCGTGACATTGTAAGACGAGGAGCCTCCAATTGTCCTTTGAGTTTCCTTTCTGTTGGCTGTCTACTGCTGATGTGTAGCCTAAATTTGAGAGAAGTTTGTTTTCCCAATAAGACTCCCTTGGAGAATACTGATTTTTTTATTTGCAAGTCATTATCAGTAGGAGATAACTTCATGGTTAGGGATGCAGGCAAGTGTCCCCTTCTCATTTCAGCTCTAGTAGCCCATCTGATGCAGACCACTGTGGATCCTGTGCACGGACCGCTGTGGATCCTGTGCACAGACTGCAGACCGTTGTGGATCCTGTGCACAGACTGCAGACCGCTGTAGATCCTGTGCACAGACCTCTGTGGATCCTGTGCACGGACCGCTGTGGATCCTGTGCACAGACCGCTGTGGATCCTGTGCACGGACCGCTGTGGATGCTGTGCACGGACCGCTGTGGATCCTGTGCACGGACCTCTTTGGATACTATGCACAGACTGCAGACCGCTGTGGATCCTGTGCACAGACTGCAGACCGCTGTAGATCCTGTGCACAGACCTCTGTGGATCCTGTGCATGGACCGCTGTGGATCCTGTGCACGGACAGCTGTGGATCCTGTGCACAGACCGCTGCGGATACTATGCACAGACTGCAGACCGCTGTAGATCCTGTGCACAGACTGCAGACCGCTGTAGATCCTGTGCATGGACCGCTGTGGATCCTGTGCACGGACCGCTGTGGATCCTATGCATAGACTGCTGTGGATCCTGTGCATGCTGCCTCAGTCTCTCTAAAAACATACCTGCATCGTTCACCTTGAGTTTAGAGGACTTGTTTCCTTGGTGTTTCCTATCCCTGCTGGCCCTTATACTCTTTCTGCCTCTTGTTCCAACAAGTTCTGTGAGACCTGAAGGGAGGGAGTTTATAGAGACAACCTATTTACTGCTGAGTGTTCTAATGTCTCTCACTCTATGAATGTCTGGTAGTGAGTCTCTCTATTAGTTCCCATCTGCTGCAGGAGATGGGCGATGGCTGAACAAGGCACTGACTTGTGAGTATAACAAATACCATTAGGAGTCATCTGATTGGTAGGTACTTTCACTGGAACACTTATGATCGTTTTTACCTGAGGTTCCAGAGCTATCGAGTCTCAGGTTCTTGGTCACCAAAGCAGTGTTGGGTATGAGTTCCATGTCCTGCAGTGAGCCAGTGTTGGGTATGTGGTCCATGTCCTGCAGTGAGCCTTAAGTTAAACCAGATACTGTTTGGCTACTCCCACAAGCTTTGCCTCATCATTGCATTAGCATGTCTTACGGGCAGGAGGAAATCACTGTTGACCAAAGGGTTTATAGCTGGGTTAGTCATGACCTTTCTCCTTTGGTAACCTGCTTTTGTTTTGTTTGTTTTGTTTTGTTTTGTTTTGTTGTTTCCATTTTCATAAAGCAGCATTTATGATCAAAATTCATGCTTTAAGAACAAAACTTTATTTGTTAAACGCATTCTCTTCATTTCAACTAGCAATAAGTCTTGTGGAATGGTTTAATTTTCAAATCATGTAAATTATAAGGTGGCAGTATAGTACTGGGAGGAGAAGGGAAACTTGGAATTACATAAGCTGCGATCTCTAGTTTAGTGTGGCTCCTGTTGCTGTAACAAACACTGTGACCAAAAGCAACTTAAAGGAGAAATGGGTTTAAAAAACTACAGATTACTGTCCATCATGAGGAAGCCTACACATGAAAACAAGGTTGACACTTACAACAGAAACCATGGAGAATTGCTCTGTAATGAATTGCTCACTCTGGCTTTCTCCACTGCAGTTTTTATAAAGTCCAGACACACCTTTCTAAGGATGGTAGCAACACCAGTGAACCAGCCCCTCCTGCCTCAATTAGACATTAAGGAAATGTCTCACAATTATGACTACAGGCCATTCTGATCTAGATATCTCTTGAGTTGAGGTTGCCTCATCCAGACGACTCTAGCTTTGTATAAAATTGTAAGTTGAAGGTACCTTTGATACTTCCCATCAAAACTGTTCCCCTCATTTGCTACAGCCTAATTCAGGTAAAGGCAGTGGGTTTGGCAAAATACATTTGGAGCAGACTTGGTCATAACCCTGACTCTTGGTTTGGCCATCTGCTATACCCTGCAGTAGTTTTATAATGGACACAAAGCCCTCTTTCTTTCATGTGTGTAAGCCACAAGGCCATATCTAGGATCGTGTTAATCTTGTACCTTCACAACACACTGTATCCTTCCTCCTACAAACACACACAGACAGAGAGAGACAGAGAGAGAGAGACAGAGAGAGAGAGAGAGAGAGAGAGAGAGAGAGAGAGAGAGAGAGAGAGAGAGAATAAGGAGAGAAAATCTGAGAAAACCCATCCATGCTGAATTAATAGGCTGCAAATGAGAAGTTATTATGTGCCTTGCTGAAAGGATATGATGCAATATGTTAGCACACAAGAACCATTTCATAAGAAACAAAACCAGCTTTAGATTTCCCTCATAAGTGTTTGGCTCATTTAATAAATGAACTGATGGGTGCTGCAAACTAAATAATTGGGGTTCGAGATGCATTTCCTCCACCTCGGTAGATGACATTTGGGAGTTTTCTTTATCACTCATAGTATTACAAAAAATGTGATTTGTGACGTGATCCTGCTCCACTTCTTCCCCATGCATATTATCTCCATAAGATGAATCTTCCCTGAGACAAGGATTGCCCTTTTATGCTGCCTGCATGCGTGTGTATGCATAAAATGCCACATTTCCAATTAGGATGTGTATACGTGGAAAGGGTGACATATCAGGGCTGTCAGATGGAAAGCCCTGAAGCTCACGAGAATTTTCCAGATTAGCCAGCAGGCCTGCAAAGACAAAGGACTCACTTATTGCTTTCCTCGTCTTCTCTTCTTATCTTGTTTTCAAACTCATCTTTCTCTAAAATCTGATTTTTTTTTTTTTAGTCAGCTCTAGAAACAAAGGGACTTAGTAACCTCCTTTTATAATATATAAGAAATGCTTTGTTATCCAATAAGACAGACTCCCTGGTGTTTTCAATATGGATTCATTTCCAACAGGCTTGCTTTACTTCTTCTTAAGGAAGAATTGCTGTATGATGGTAGATTGATTTGGCTTTTGAGATAGTTGAGGGAAATTTTGATGGAAAACTTTTAATTCCTAATTTGCTGATACTCACAGAAATATTTATTCAATTAAACCATAACTTGAGCTTGTGGTATTCACAAACCTGATTCGAATCATCACAAGGCTCAATTTAGCACAAAGCTCAATTTAGCAGTAAATGAAGTAATGTGTCTGTGTTGAGCTTAGCGGTGAAGTGAAGCTGCTGAGGTGAAGGATTTGTGTGCTGTGTTCTAAAGACCACTGTGATTGAAGCTCTGTAGATCTGAAGGCAACAGACATCACTAGCAATATCTCTCTCATCTTTACCACCCCTAGAGAAGCCGGCAAGATCATAGCACCTCAGGGAATGCGGGAGAGCATCCAGTCCATATATTCTGATATCCACAGTATAATTGCCATAGTTTTCCAGACAATCAATAATGCATTCTAATCCTCTCCATTTGGCTCTCCACAAGAGTGGCTTTGATGTCCGGACCTTTTTGTAAAGATTCCTCTTCTCTGGCTTTCTAATTGTCCCCAGTTGATCTTTTGAAGAGGGGAGAGGGACTAACAATCTGACAAAGCGATTTGCTCCTCTTCAGACTGTCCCACAGAGCATTCGGTTGGGACAGAGGACTTACCCATTCTGATGATTTGGGGTGGGAAGAGAGTCTTGTGTTCACAAAGGGGACTATGAAAAAGAAGAATATTTTTCTCTAATTTTATTTACTCAACATAAATGTGAGCATACACCTAAGATTGCCTATTTCATTTGTTATGTTTTGACACTACCATTAAAGGTTTTCTTTTTTCTTTTTTTTTTTAAGTAGAAGGAGGGAAATTTGTAAGCATGGTCAGACCAGATTTTTTCTCTGCACAGTCCTTCTTTTGTGATACTCCCATACTCTCTAGATAAACAGAAGCACAAAAAAAAAAAAAAAAAGATTAAGTGATTTCTATACAGCCACATAAATTTGCAGTGGCTCAGTTCAAATCAGAAACCAAGGACAGAGCCTTCTGCCCAAAGCTTCAGACCATGTGGCCTCCCAGGTCCACAAACCAATGACACACAGTAAAGGATACATAGTACAGCTATATTTGCTATTGGTCACTGCCGTTAACATCCAGACATTCCTCCTTTCTTTATCAATGACTGCCAAAGCCTCTAAATGACAGGTAACCTTCCTCCTGATTTTAATAAAACAGTTTAGAGAACAACAATATCCTGAAAGCAAGTGTAGGTCTTACATTCTAAATATATACCAAGTTTCAAAATTCTCACTTCAAAGAAATTAAGGGAACACTTTAATAAACTCATTTCTAATTGTTGGCTAATCCTTAGAAATAATGTCAGAGAGAAGCATTACTCAAAGCTATTATAAGTACGCTATTTAGAACTAGTAACTAGGGACAGATTCTGGGAGAAAGGGGTTCATTGTCTGTAGTTGTACATCCTCTTGCTGAGCCAGCCAGGCTTCAATATCTAGTTGCAAAGCCACAGCCTGCTTGCCTCTCTCTCTCTCTCTCTCTCTCTCTCTCTCTCTCTCTCTCTCTCTCTCT
>NC_034597.1:103929923-103957252 GCF_900095145.1 Mus pahari
CACACACACACACACACACACACACACACACACACACACACACGAATGTCCTTGTTTGATCTTGGTGGTTCACAAAATGAAACCAATAGATATATAGACATGAATACAGGGTAGAGATATTCTTATCTGTTGGGAGATTGGAGGGTTGAAAGTGGTAGTAGACATGGGAAGTAAGAATGGAAAGTAAGCAAAGTTTACACTTGTGAACTTGTAAAAATAACTAAATAATTTTAAAAGTCTATAATACAGAGTCGACATTTATATTACAGATATTTTATTAAACATAAAAACATAAATTTCCAAATTCTCACTTCCAAGAGATAAATATGTATCACAAATGGCAGAAACACAGAGAAGGACATTTGAGAAACTGCTGGAAATTCTGTCCTGATCCCAAGGCAAAATTTATTTAATGAATGTTTTTTTAATGTGACTAAAATTTACAACTCAGTCATCAGTGTTTGAATCAAGTAACTTTCACTGGAATTAGGAGTCACAGTAGCAGGCCGTCGCAAAGAGTGAATGCCATGCATTCAGAACCAAGGCAGTGGTGAAGTCACATGATACAACACGGTCCACAGCTACAAGGGACTCCTCAGATTCATGGTCATTCATTTTTATTTAGGTGTCCATCAGTGTGCTTTTGAAACAGCTGCCCAGTTATTTGCAACCCCACCTCGAGTTGTGCCATCCCATATATGGCCAACAATGGCCATGGCCAACAATTGACAAGGTATGATTTAGGCGATTCTATAGCAGAAAAATCCAAGTTAAGCCACGTTATAACTCTAAGGATTAGACTAATTTATGTAACTGGAATCTGGATGTAGTACAGTCTTCAGAATGACCATTCAAGGCTATATCCAATACCTTTGCTCTTCCTGTGGTTGTGCCCACCTCTGTGCAGCTCTGTCTTCAGTCTAGCAGTTAAATATCTGCTGGCATGACAGTACCCAAGGAAAGAAAGTGGAATCTATTTTTATAAAGTTAAGAAAATAAAATCTCTAAATCACCTCAAAGATTCAACTAGTTAAACTAGTTAATACTCTCAGCCCCTATGTTACTTGCAGCATAGGAAATTAAAGAAGCCTTTTCATGCCACAATCAATAAAGAAAGTAGTATTGAAAGAATCAGATTGAAAATGTCTTTGATTCTGAAAGCATCACCCCTGGCTTTTATACTGTTCTCTGTTTTACTACTCTTTGTCTAGGAAAGAACGTCTAGTGTTTGACTACACTATACACACACAGTATATATACATGTGACAGTTTATTGAAGTCTCTTCATCTTCAAGATGATCTTACTAGTTTCTTTAATAATTTTTTTTATATTGTGACTTCTATATTTTTAAAATTTGAGTGATCTCTCATGGATTATGTAGAATACTGGAAAGAAGATTGTTCATTTTGCCTCACTCCTAACTGAAATTTGTAAGTACATGGACAAAAATAATTTATTAGTTCAAAAATCACAATTTTATAATGTGGTTCGGTTAGGTTTATTTTTGTAAATTCTCTACTGGCAGAGGTTGTGTTGTTACTTCAGCATCATAACGCATGTTGATTGCATCCTTCCACTTCATTGCTAGGCAACTCTATTCTGGAACTGTCCAAAACTCTTACCAGCCCATTTGTGATAAAAATAAGAGGTACCCCATCCGGGAATCCATCCCATCATCAGCCACCAAACCCAGATACTAATGCACATGCTAGCAAGATTCTGCTGAAGGGACCCTGATATAGCAGCCACTTGTGAGGCTATGCCAGTGCCTGGCAAGCACAGAAGTGGATGCTCACAATCAGCTATTGGATGCAACACAGGGCCCCCAATGGAGGAGCTAGAGAAAGTACCCAAGGAGCTGTAGGGGGCTGCAACCCTGTAGGTGCAACAACAATATGAACTAACCAGTACCCCCTGAGCTCGAGTCTCTAGCTGCATATGTAGCAGAAGATGGCCTAATCATCCATCATTGGTAAGAGAGGCCTCTTGGTCTTGTAAACTTTATATGACCCAGCACAGGGGAAGGCCAGGGCCAAGTAGTGGGAGTAGGTGGGTAGGGGAGCAAGGGCAGGAGTGGGGTATAGGGAACTTTCGGGATAGCATTTGAAATGTAAATAAAGAAAATAATAATAAATAAAAAAAAATGTAAGCCGGGCATGGTGGCACATACCTTTAATCCCAACACTTGGGAGACAGAGGCAGGTGAATTTCTGATTTCGAGTCCAGCCTGGTCTACAGAGTGAGTTCCAGGACAGCCAGGGCTATACAGAGAAACCCTGTCTCGAAAAACCAAAACAAACAAACAAAAAAATTGTAATTCAAAAAAAAAAAAAAAAGAGGTCCAGTAACGGGTTCAAACAGCCTTGGAGACTCTGTTCGTGTATGATAAGATTACAAGACCTCTTTTTAACATCACATCTCTGTAGACAAAAGACTTTGGAAAAGATAATGAGATGTTTTCTCTATCCATAAATAACCTGTTTGTATTTCACAACAACATCCAATGTATTAGTGGTTTTTGTGTTGGTTACAATAGGATGGCCGCAAAGACTCATGAGTTTAAATGCTTGGTCATTGAGCATGGCACTATTGGGAGGTACAGCCTTGTTGAAATAGATGTGGCTTTGTTAGAGGAAGTGTGTCGCTAGAGAGTGACTTTGAGGTCTCAGAAGCTCAAGCCAGTTTACTTCCTGCTACCTGGGGATCACGATGTAGAACTCTCAGCTACCTCTCTAGTACCATGTCTGCCTGTATACAACCATGATTCTGCCATGTGGATAACGGACTAAACCTCTGAAACTGCAAGTTAGCCCCAATTAAATGGTTTTCTTTATAAAAGTTGCCATAGATAATGGTTTCTCTTCATACCTTCTTACTGAATCTTAGAAATACATCTAAAAGCTCTGAGATTTCTATTTGCATCTTCATGCATGTGTCTGAGATTAGATTAAATAAATTGGAACATTGTTAAAATCAAGGTAGAGATAAATTATTGTGTGTTGATTAATTAGAATATAATACACTTATGTCACAGGTCCATGTACCCCAACACTAAATGAATGTTGCAGCCAAGAGCAGGCTGTTAGCAAAGGCTGACCTTTGACATAGAGTCAGGATTCTGGCTCTCAACTAAGATGTTCTATATTTGTAAAAGCTTTCATGTACATAGAAGACTAATTGCGTAATACTTGATCATCAGTGCAGAATTCTCCATGGTGCCTTTTGATTTAAGAAATTCTCTCACATATTGAAAGTTGAAGCTATACCATATTTAATAGCACAAGTGAATAGCTTGTCAGAAATTCACACTGACACCTTGACAGCCTAGTACTCCTTAAGACTCTCTTCTCACACCCCCACTTCTCCACCTACAGGGCTGCCTTCCCATGCCTGCCTGGCTGCCACAAATATTGTTCAGATTGTCAGCTGTTGGCATCTGGTAAATCCAGTTCTTACTGGCCCAGAGAATGTGCTAATTATGTCCTGCAGCTAATTAGAAAGCAGCCTCTTTGCTAGAGAAGAGTTTATTTAGTTCATCAAGGAATAAGACTTAGTTTAAATCTTGATTTAAAAATCAAAAGGAAATGGAAATGGGATGAGCTAGACCAAAAAATGGCCTCTAAAGAAAGGAACGCATGCTATTTAAGTTTTAAAAATATAGATTTTCAGTAAGACCCAGAAAGATGTGAATTTTCACTAAAACTAAAACTAAAATTAGAGTACATTTACATTTCAAGAATGAACAAATTATGCTGATACATTATCAAACCTCAGATAGCTGGAGTCATTGTGACCAGAACCCAATTTGAAGACTATTGAGGTGACCAAGGAAGGGAAGTTTTATGCCTTATTGGCAAACAGTTTATAAAGAACAGTGGTGAGTCATTATTTATGCCTAGGTTAAATACTTCAGAAAAAAAATGAAATTTAGGGACCAATAAGATGACTCATGGGTAGAGGCACTTGAAATTAGTCTGAGGACTTAACTTAGTATCTGAAGACCACAGGGTTGAAGGAGAGAACCAAGTCCCAAGAATTGTCCTCTGGCCTCCATGTGCTGTGTCATGAATGCACAAGTGTGCACACGGACAAACACAGAGCAAAAGAAAGGAAGGAAGGAAGGAAGGAAGGAAGGAAGGAAGGAAGGAAGGAAGGAAGGAAGGAAGAAGAAAGAAAGAAAGAAAGAAAGAAAGAAAGAAAGAAAGAAAGAAAGAAAGAAAGAAAGAAACAAAAACAAGAGTCAAAATGGTGAAAAATAAAATGTCTATAAGCTTTGTTTATGTTTATTATTGATATTAATTTGTTTCCTTATTGATCATAGCAGATTGGAGGCATGGGTACCATGGCATGTATATGAAGTCAGAGGATGTTCTGTGATGTCAATTCTCTTCTTCCACCTTCCTGTGGGGTCCAGGGATCAAACTCACATTGCCAAGCTTTTTCAGCAACCACCCCTACTGGATGAACCATCTCACCACCCTGAGATTAAAACTACTAAGCCACTGTGCTGGTTCCTCATACCACCTGCACTTCACCACACACTTGGTGCTGAAATCAGTTGTGAACCCCTCAAACAAGTCAACAATACAGATCTGCCTTTCCTCCCTAATCTTCACCTTTATTCTGGCAACCACAAGAGGCAGAGAAAGACAATTTTATACTATTTTGTTTTTTTAATTTCTACCAATTTACCATGACAGATTAAAGCATGAGGCTCCCTCACCCTGGGTGACTGCTGAGCCATCCTAGTGTGCTGTGGAACCCTCCAGAGATGCCTTCCCTGTCTAGTCACCCTCTACGCTTATTAAGACTACCTGGGTCTGGGACACAGGAATCAACTTGTTTTCTGAACTGTCTTATATAGTTACAAATGTAGAATTGAGAATGGTCACATTCCAAAATAACTGGTCCTGAAAGATTTGAAGGCTGTAAGAAGGCTTTCTTAATTTGTTTCAGCAACAAATTAAAAAACAGAAAGTCAATGAAAGTGGGAAAATCATTTGTATATCAGGTTGAGTGATCTCATAGACAAGGCCTATGGCCCTAGGGCAGAGCTTTGCAAGCATGCATTGTGTCTGGTAGTAGTGTTTGCCTCTCAAAATTCCCACTTTCCAAAGTATGTGTGTGTGTGTGTGTGTGTGTGTGTGCGCGCGTGCACACACACACACACACACACACACACTAGCATGGAAAGGATACATTTCACCAAGAGTCCACACCCTGCCAGACAGCTTCCTAAACCTTGACAAAGCCCTGAAAGACAAAGTAGTCACTGGGATGAAGAGCTCCATATCAAGGCTTGGCACCCAGATGTTGCAGGCATGGGCAGGCCACAGAATTACATGGAAATGCTTGTATCCTGTTAAGATAAGAAACAGGAGCTTCGTAAGAAGAAAACTTAGTATTTATTCTAATATGTTCTCCCTCTCTTTTGTCATACTTAACAGCTAAAATGAAGAGACCAATGTATTGCTTACCCTGGCCAAACCTCCTGTACCACTATCAAAAAGCAAAAATTAAAAAAAAAAATTACAACTTTTGCCCATTTGATTTTCTTTAAGTTATATTGGATGGATACTGGTAACACAGACTCCTAAATTTTAAAATCTTTGAGATTTCAGCTTCAATTTGTTAAAGGATGTGGTAGCTCTCCACATTAGGACCTTTTGCAGTTGGAATGTATGCCGCTCATTCTTTCTTCAGTTTTCTCAGTCAATACTCCGTGATTTCCTTTGAACTGGTTTCACATGAGCTCTTTCAATTTCCTCCATCTGGCTTTCTACATCACAAGCCTAAAAGTGTAACTTAGCTGTTAAAATCAACTCTGAGACCCGTCTAACAATATTCACTCAAGCTAATAAATTCTAGATTACTCTATGCTTTTTCTTTTAAGCAGAGTATTATCAACCCATCAGGTAGTCTGAATCAAAGGGTTTCTTAGATGTCAGAGCATTTTGAATTCACTGGTCTGCATAAGTAGACCAAACTATAGCATTACTTTCTGAAAGTTAAGAATATTACAAGATTCCCATTCATGCTGTTTTTAGAACCCTTTCAGAGGATCTGTTCTCCCTGAGGTCATTATTAATAGACAAATAGCAGAGAAGGTCCACATCACAGGCACAATGAACAATGGAGCATGCATCTCCAAGTTTGTCAGAAACAATGTACTGATAAAGAGACAAAAAAAAAATCTACTAAGGGGCAACACATATCTTTTTAACATTTTTCAACACAGAAATGTATTATAATGGATCATTGGAAATAATCCTTCATGGAACAATAGAATATTACAGAGATACTGAAGGCCTGGCTCTTCTGGTTTTAATACTGTTTCTTAAGTTTATGTTTGTTGCTCTCATAGGTTGTGTGCTAGATTAGATATGAAATTATCTCTGGCTCCATACCACACGAAACTTCATTTGTGTCACAGCAGAAATCATGGTGCTACAGTAACTAGATATAATTTTATTGCAGCTATTAATTCTAACTAGTCCCCTTAGCTGAGCTGCTATGATAGGACTCTTAAGCAGGTTTGTTTAGGATTTACTTGAAATTAGGTCACCCACATTACAATTAACATATACTACAAACACAATATTACAATTTACTCTTGTGTTAATGGTCACCAATTTGTAATTCTTTAATAGATGTCTATATTTGATTGCATATATGTTTAGTTCTTCCAATGGTTTTAAACGTTGAAACTGAGTGGGAAAAAAAATCTACAAAGTTGAATACTACCAAAGTCATCCCTAAGGATCAAAAAATGAATTATATAATGCCTAAAAATTTTATGCAGTCATATTTACTAAATATTTAGAGAAATGTAGAAAAAAATCAAAGTCATTCATGCCACTAAATCTAAGCTAGATCAAACGAGCATTTTATGATTTTTATAAAAACTTATCAAGAACTTTCTGGAATATATATATATATATATATATATATATATATATTAATTAAATGACACATCTTTCATTATCACCATGTTTTATCCTTCATTAACACCTTTAGTGTTGTATAATTATCTAAACAATTACATGGTAGCAAACTTTGTGACACCTGAAATGTTTACTTCTTTAAAATGTTTATAAATAGAAACTTCCAAATAAGTCATCTTCAGAAACTAAACTCAAATATTAACAATATTGAAAAGTAAAGGAATGGTCTCAGTAGTCTAAGGCCAGGCTGTGATTCTTAGTACACAGATTTACAGCAAACCCATGAGTCTTTCCATTGAGAGACTCAAATGACAGTGCAGCCAAAAAAAAAAAAAAAATCTATAATTATGTTATTCCACTACCGGCAGCCTGTGCCTGAAGCAATGGCTTCATGCCTGCTTAGAAGAAAAGACAGGAAACACTGGACAAAAGTTAAAACACAGGAAAATGAAATCATAAGTAGAAACTTACTTACAGAAGGAAGTCCAACCCAAAGAATTGCGGCTCAGGACCTAAGATTTCACTGAAACTCCAATTTGGGTAATAATAAGAATCCTACTGAAATAATGTACACCATTGGGATTGCATATAATGGTAGGAATTTGAAACTGCTGTAGCTGATGCTACTAACAATGACTATGTAACTCACAGTGGCTAGGCTTTCCCAATTTCAAGTTGGAAATATTAAAATCAGACATAATGACCTTAAGGAACAGATGTCATGCAACATCATGTAATTGAACAGAGTCTCCTTCACTGTCTGGTGTATGAAAGGAGATCCACTCTCCACAACCCACCAAATTGATTCCTGAACATAGCTAAATAAGAGCTGTTACCTGTGGGTCATTTCAAAGATAGCAAAGAGGATTAAATATGTGTCTGTGCTCACTTGCACTTAGCAGTAAGGGCTGCGCTCACAGGACATCGCAGGTTTAGTGATGGTTTTAGAGACAGCAAACGTGGAGACCAAAGGCTTCTCTAATATCGCATGCAGTGTGGTCTGTGCTTGCTCTCTGAGATATTTTCTTTCCCTGCAACTTCACAAATTCAAAGGGCCTAGAATTTCCTTCGAGCCTTTGACAAAGACACTAACCCCACATAGGAGAGTTCTCTGCTCTGATGATCTAGTCACCCCAAAGAAACAACCTCTTTGTACCAACTATTGCATATTAAATGTCAACAAACAAATTTGAAGAGAAGCAACAAACATTCAAATACAAATGTATACAAATACCATGCAATACCAATAGAAATAAATAACTCATGAACTTAATCCAGCCAGCAGTCCAGTGGAACACATCCTGTATGCCAGGGTAGATTTCTAATGAAGGCAAAAGAACAGCCTTTATTAGTGGTGTAAGGCAAGCAAGTCTGTCCGGACTGCTCCTATACTACTAAGCGATCTGCTGATATCTCTGGCTCAAAATACTGCACTCATCAGATCCCTTCCTTTAGTTGGAACATGCCCACTTCGATGTTGACACAACATGCACACTTCATAAGCACGATACAACAGGAGCAGAATTGCTCCTTGGATTTGATTAGAGGTTATTTATGAATGTTGAGCAGTGCAAAATTGTGGTTATTTGCAGATCCTCATTAATTTTACCTCATACTATGCCTTCAAGAGGAAATGCATTTTGACATTCCATGTACTTTCATTACAATTAGATTTCTGCAGAATAGGGGTAGAAAATAGGTCATTATGCCCATGGTCCAAATAACAAGATAGCTTTTGTGTCAAAGCTTGAGGACAACCAATAATTCCAGCCTACAAATAAAATTGCTATTACTACTTTTTTTTTGGTAAATGTGAAGTGATAGAATGCTGTGGCTTCCTTGAAGTTGATTCTGCAAAGGACAGTTTTATAGTTGCAAACCACCTAAGAGTTTTAGACTCTATCAGTCAAACTCACTCTCAGTGAAAAATAAATCTCATGGTGAGTAGAGGTATGGCCCATCAGTCAAGAATTCTTCCTGCCCTTCCAAAGGACCTGAGTTCGGATGCAAGAAACACTCCAGGTGGCTCTCAGCTGTCTATAACTCCAATGCTGGGTGTCACTTCCTCATAGGACCTCTGTGGGCATATGCACACAGTTGGCAGTTACTCACAAGAACACAAGATACAAATACATAAATAAATATTTTTAAATATTTTTTAAAAATAATCTCTCTTTAAAAAGTAAATTCCATAGAAGAGAAGCGAGGACAGAGCTTTGTGATGCCAGTGAGAGTATGGAAGGAAACAGTGAAAGACCAACTCCTCCCCCTTCATGACAGGAGATTTCATGATTGTCCATGCTTGATACTTGAGGCCCACCATTGACCATGGTGCATCTGTCTATCCTGCCTCCATCACCACCACTTCCATCTCTGCCTCATCTTCCAAAAGTCACACGTCCCTCTTATATTTGATGTCACCTTTCTAGGTCTCTCTCTTTTTTTGGGGGGGGGGTCTTTTCCTGGAAGCTACACACATCATGAGTAGTTGGTTATTCAGAGTCTCTCCTCCCCTCTCTATGTCTTCAAAAATATTCTTTTCATGTCTTAGAAATAAATAATAAACCCCATGAAACTATATTTCTCAAGGAAACTTTTTGATTCATTCATGAGCCACATCTAAACAAAATAGAACATAGTATTTACTTAATAAATTGAGGTTGAAGTTTACTAGAATCACCTCTAATTTAGTCCATGATCATGGCCACTAATGAAGGATCTGTGTCCTGGATTAAAGTTAAAAGTATAAGCATAGGGAGAAATCCCTATACAATGTACTTTCTTGGATGGCTTTGAGTCAACCATCTTGACTAAAAGAATTGTCTAAAGAAATAACACCGTGCTTCAAGTTCCCTAGGAGCCCAGGAGCCCACTTAGCTCCACCCTATGAGTAACAGCCCACATCCTATCTAAGCTGATGATATTCTTGCATTTGCCCTTGAAACTTTGTGTCTAGTGAAAACTGAAGAAGTGGCTTGTTTTCTTTTTCCATTAATAAATACAGGTTTTCGGTCATAAGGCTTTCATTTCAATTGCACTGAGAATCTTCCTACTGCATGTTCACCCTTCCATGGCTTAAAAAATACCTATATCTGTAACACAGCTATATTCCCAGTCAGATTCCATACACTCAGAATCTTAAACATATACAAGCATGAAAACATACAAACATAGGTATGTGCTGGTTGTGTAGAAAGCAGGGAGTGCTTCATGGAGAAGATCACAGTATGCAGGCTATTTAAAGTGATACTTCATTATATGTCATTCTCTGGTTGCTGGTGGAGATCCAAGGGGGGTGGGAAACTAAGAGATGTGGGCAGGTCTATTTATGGGGAGAGAGGACGGAAAAAGGAAAAGAGGAAAGGATGGGAGGGGAGAGAGGTAGGGTCAACTGGCTAGTTGATTGGTTGGTGGTTGGTTGGTGGGTTGGTTGGTTGGTTGGTTGGTTGGTTGGTTGGTTGTGTCATTGTTGAAATGAGTGCACTTTCCACAGAATGCAGTCTCTGAGAGTAGGGGGCAGTGAAACCAAGGGCAATGTGCAGGCTGCTTTCTTCTTGAGAGGTTAATGTTTCAGGTAACGCCGTTCATTGGCTTCCCATGGCCCTCTGTAGACACTGTAGACAACAATCAGCTTAAAGTTGATTCTACTCATTTAAATTGCTAATCCCTTAAAACAATCTTCACTGATGCATCTAGAATAATGCTTAGCCAAGAATGTGAGCCCTGAAGCAGCTCTAAACTCCAAGCATTCAGATCTTTCTTTGTTTCTTTGTTTCTTTGTTTCTTTGTTTCTTTGTTTCTTTGTTTCTTTGTTTCTTTGTTTCTTTGTTTCTTTGTTTCTTCTTCTTCTTCTTCTTCTTCTTCTTCTTCTTCTTCTTCTTCTTCTTATTCTTATTCTTATTCTTATTCTTATTCTTATTCTTATTCTTATTCTTATTCTGTAATATACAAAGAAACGGAATTTGGTTCATACAACCAAATGATCAGCCTTCTGTAAGGCTGGCCCAGTTCCACTTGTTAATAATCAGACAAGAGATGAGTAAAGGGACACTGCGTGTCCTTGCTTCTGTACCTTGATTTGATGGAAAGCTCTTTAAACATAAACACAGGAGGCTTGTAGAATTAAGCCACAAGCATAAAGTATCATCCTTTATGACACATACTAGGAGAATCTGCACTTCTCCTAACATTTGTTTCTTTACTATTCGTCATAAAACTTCTTTATTATAGACTCCATAAAGTATTTGAACCTCCTAAATTCAACTTTTGGAGTAGCCATTAGGTGCCTACAATGTGCACATTTTTAAAGATATTAATAACAATTATAATACCAACTTGAGCCAGCAAACAGAGGATGGCACACAATGAAATATCACTTTAAATATCCTATATCCTGTGACCTTCTCATGAAGCATGCTCTCTGCCTTCTGCATGGCCAGCAAACATGAAGTCTCCTCCCTTGATTTTATTTACTGAAATGTGTTTTCTCCAGTGAAATAGAAAACATGGAGATTGTACATGGCAGAGAATACAAGTGAAAAGTGATTTCATTCTCAGGGCCATTATCCTAGAATGCACCTCCTGTCAAGTAACCACTGAGTTTTTGATAGGCTCGTGTGGTCAGTAAATTAACCTAAATCCAGCCTGTGGCCAGTTTTTATATAGCCTGAAAGCTGAATTTTTTAAAACATTCTTAAGGGCTGTAAAATAGAGGAAAAAACTTTGAAGAATATGACAGAGAGCACTTGTGGCTACAGACCCTAAAATATTTACTAACCAGACATTTATATAATAAGTTAGCAAGTTTGCCAGGCACTGGCCAGGGATACAGAGGACAAAATCCATTGCAAGACATTCAAGGACTTGTGCATTATGAAAGCAAATTGAGAGACTAAACATAACTTGCGATGTCCCTTACCCTGGCTCACTGTTCTTTTCTGCCTCTGTCATCTATACTTAGCTGTCCATCAAGGGGCAGCTCAAGCTCATCATCTCCACAGAACTCCATCTGGTGATTCAGTCTCCTAAGAATTCCTTCTTGGGAACACTAGCAGGCATCTGTGTTTGCTTCAATCAGGCATAGCCATGTTTCCTTCTGTCCTTCTGTGTTTATCTGCCTCTGTCTCCTTGACATGAGTATAAGTAAGACTCTCATAGACTCTCCTCTAACAAAATCACACAGATACAAGAATTGCTAGTCAAGAGTTCCTGGGCCTGAAAGTCATTGATATTTCATAACAAATAGTTGGTGGGCATCACTAAAGGAGACCTGCTATTGCTAAGGATGTCAGGTCTAAAAATCCTCTAATTATTCTTTAAACCTCTCAAAAACCTAGCTGATAATGTGTAATTCTAATTTTATGCATGAGATTGACGATGTTTGTCTCTATTTTCATAACATTTCTATGAATTAGGTAGCCTACCTACTTTGTGTCAGCATTAGTTCACTAGGCACTTATTCGGCTCTTAGTGCATGCCAAAGAGTGAACACCACAGTTAAAGAGCCCTGACATGGTGACAGATATTGGATTTAAACTGCACTGTGGTTTTAACCACTATGCAGCATCATGTGGTACATACCTTTTTTTTTCCAAGAAAAAAAAAGGCATAGCTCTGATGAAAATAGCCATACTTGCCCTTGGAAAATTAGAAGAGAATTGAAGTGTATAGTGTTCAAAGACCACAAGAACCAGGGCAGAAATAGCTCTGGAAGACATGCCTGGAGAAGGGATGGAAATAGATATACAACTCCAGTATTTACAATGAATTATCCTCATAAAGATTGGGGGATTGCCATAGGGCAAACTTCACGAAGACTGGCCTGGTGGTTATAGTTTAAAATTCCTGTCACTCTACAAGGAAGCCTTTCACAAGTTCTACTTCTTGCAAAGAATACAAATGTCACCATATCCTTTCTGACTCAAGATTCAGCACTTACATCCTGGGTCAGATAATAAAAGTAATGATAACAAAAGGTAAAATAGATATACTGAGCTAACTGAAAAAAATTTTTTTACATCAAAGTATGTATTCAAAGGCAAGAGTGAGTAGAAATGGGAGGAAATAATTGTAAGTATTTGAAGTAAAGGCAAATCCTTCACTATGAAAAGAACACATACAGCTCAATGACACAATGTGACGCAGTGAACAAATGAGCAAGGAATGGGGATAAGTATTTCTCTGCAGATAATCTATGGATAACAGCAGCAGGAGACTCTTGTGTTCAATAGCATTAATATTTGGTACAATGTGACTCAAAAAAATCACACAAATAGAAACACCTGAAAGCTGTTATGATACTTATGTATTATAACAAATAGTAATAATAATAATATTAAATAATGACTGGGGAATTGGGTCAGTGGCTAGAAATGCTTGCTACTCATACATAGGACTGGATTAAGTCCCCAGCACCCTCCTGTTAACTCACACCCTTCTGTAATTACAGTTTCTTTGGTTACAGGTCTCTTTAGCCACTCCAAGCTGAAGCTCATGGTGCAATTCACATAGATATGGACGACTGCTTTGTTGTTATACACATAAAGATAAATAAATTATAATAACTAGTGTTGTCAATGACAACATTTGAATCCTTCAAACTTCTCATAGTCTAGCAGTTTCTCAGAAAGATAAAGCAAGAATACTGTAAGACTTAAAGCAGAATTTAAAATCATTACTTTACAAATACATTCAGAGCAACATTACATCTCAAAAGTTAGAAGCAATCCACATATCCATTGATCATTGAATAAATAATCAAAATGTAGCAAATGTGTACAATGATTATCAATCTACTTTAAAAAGGAAAGGTTGATACATGATACAACATGGCTTACCTCTGAACACGTTGTGGTACATAAAAATTAATGCAGAGGAGTACAACTATCTTAAAATTAAACTATGAAGCACATTGGTTTATTGAGATAGAGAATAGAGTGGTGAATGAGGAAAACAGAGGGCTGTTTAATAGCCAGAGAATAAATCTCACAATAACACAGAGTTCTGTAGTTTGTTTCTTCAATAAACTCATCATGTGTTGGCAGGGTATGGGTTCCTCATCCCTTAGTAGGTACCAGAATGCATAGGTATTCTCCTTCCTTACATATAATGGTACAGCATTTACATCTAACCTGTGCATGTCTACCAGAAAGCATGCATCTGTTCTGGGTTATTTCTGAGTCCCAATACAACATAATTGCCTTCGGAATCTTCATTGTGTTATTTGAAAAAAAAATGACAATGGAAACAAGCTACATACTTTGATGTAGATGCAACCTGCACTCTGACTTATTTTGGACCCATAAAGGGTTGAATACAAAGACATAGTACCAAGAGATATGGAGAATCAGCAATACTGAGTGTAATGGCTATTCCTGGTTGTCAACTTAACTATATCTCAAATGACCTATACAGTCCAGAATTGGAAGGCTCACCTGTGATCCAGATCTTGAAGCTGGGAGACACAAGTTTCTGTCCTGGATCTTGGCATGGAGACCTTGTGGCACAGTGACTATGAATCCCAGGAGACTAAGGCAAGGAGATCTCTGAGCTCAAAGTCATCTGGGAAAAAACAAGTCCCAGATCCATGTGTGGTAGTACTAATCTTTAATCTGGACCACACCTTTTGCTGGAGACCTACATGGGACCACTGGAAGGAAGATCTTTCTTTGCCTGCATGCCTTGTGGGTGTTGGATCTTAGGATTTCCATTCACAGCTTGTGTCCAGCAGCCACAGAGAACTGGGTACACCTGAAAGGGAGGTAGGGAATGAAGAAAGACAGGCAATCGAAAGAAGAATGAAGCCAAGACAAAGATTCTCTGATCAAGCTCCAAGTTTAATTTTCAGCTCTGCCTTTACATAGGGGAAACCCACAGCCCCATCCTTTGATTCAGCTGGATTATGTTGCTTTGTATCAGGTTTGTTTTGTTGTAAAGCAAGCTCAGTGAACAGTCTGCTCCTACAGGAAACTGCAGGTGCAGCTAGGACAGGAAGGCTCCACCCTAGGTGGGTTAGATCAAGGAAGAAGGGACTGTGACAAACAACTAATTCTGTTTAGCCTGCTGAAGGGTGGGGGAAGGGCACAAGAGCTGATAATTGTTGGAGAGTTGGACCACAGTCTATAAGTCATCATAACAATTTCTCGTACTCTACTGAGACTACCCATAAGTTCTGTGACTCTAGAAAACCCTGACTAATAAACTGAACATTGCTGGGCTACATATGTTAGTCCAGAGAATAAATATTATACAATCCATCACAAAATTTTTTAAGTTATTTATTTAGTAGTGTGATATATGTTTGTGTGTGTGTGTGTGTGTGTGTGTGTGTGTGTGTGCACGCGCGCATGCGTGCCCTCTATGGTGTGTGTGTGGAGGTCAAAGGACAACTTCCAAAAGTCAATCTTTCATTCCATCATGACTTCCAGAGTCTTTGCTTGGTGGCAAGGTCTCTCACCCACTCAGTCATCTCTTTGGCACCACAATTATTTTTGTAATAAAATAAACTTAATAGTGTACTTTTGATTCATACCTGAAGATATTTTCACCACATACTTAAAGTGATTGTTTGAAACTTAAAAAGTCAGTACTACTTAAACCAAAGATTCTTAAACTGCACCAAAGAGAGCTCAGGCTCATGAACAAGTGTTAACATCTGTGTGCTTTTCACACCTGTGAAATGCTGAAAGGTTAATGCATGCTCCACTTAGGTAAGGAAGTTGTAAGTTCAGGGGAAAAGCTTTTCTAAGCATGCCTCGGGCGCTGGGCTTTGCTTGCACTAGGAGGAGAATACTGAGCAACTCATCGTTTAGGAGGACACATCAGTTTTTTATCTCTTACCTTCTCCAATGTCACAGAGAAATCACATGGAAATTCCAGCTTTGGGTGTTGTAGGAGATGATATTATAAGGGTTTAGAGAACATGGCACTTGTCACTGTTCCCAGTGTGACCTAAAACCTGTGACCACAACCACTGAGATGTACAGAGTCTCTTAAATGAGTCCACAGCATCATAACATCCAAACTCTTATGCCACAACACAATCAAATCAGCAAGTGCTTGACTGTCAAACTGGAAACCAAAAGGGCATAATAACATTGAGTAAGGACTTTGTTTCTCGTTTTGAGAAGAATGTTAAGTTAGAGAAATAGTTGCATATATGAAAAGCTAAGTATCTGCATAGAACTAAGGAAAAATTAGGCAAGAGGGGACATGCATGTTTACTTCCATTGTTTACCTCAAGCAAGGGGATTTACAAAAAAAAAAAAAAACTGTTTTCTCAGGCAGGACTCAGAGAGGTTAGGAAAAATGAATAGCACACCAGAGGCTGGAAATAGTAGAGATGTTAGAAAGAGAGCTAATGACCACAGCACTGACCGTGAGCCAATAAATATCTCTCATGTCCTATAGTATAACTTTATAATTGTATGTCAAGTGTTCTATATTTCAAGACATTTGGAAAAACCATTTTGAGTATTTCCAATTTTAAAAAAAAGGATAAATGACTAAAATGATAGATATTCCAATCTACCTCATCTGAATATTACACAGTGCCTACATGTATTAAAACAGGAAGCCCTCTGACATAAATATGTGGGACTATGTGTAAATTTGAAGTAGAATTACTTGTGTAGAGAAGGAGACAGTGGATGAGGCATTCACAAGTAGGGATGACTTCCTGTTCCAAGGGAAAAAGACACCACACTAGAAGTACTTCTACTGTTACAAACAGGGGCAAACTGACGATGATTTTGTCTGTGGGTTCAACACTGTTGATCGCCACACACTGCACAGGCAGACCCCACAACAATGAAATATATGCCCCACCATGTCAGTAGTACTACAGATGGTACTCTACACCAGAGCTAAGGGCTAGTGGAGTGTGCAGAAGAAGAAGTATGCAAGAGAGGTGGTTGACAGCAGATGGAGTGGGATGAAAGCTGTGGGGACAAGGGACACTGCTGAGGACTTTAGACAGGCATGACCAGTCTTTAGAGATAGTCTAGCCAAGCCTGCATGTCAGAGATATACTGCTAAAAGAAAGGACTGCACACTCTTTGTTCCCTGAGCCTGATTTTCCTTGCCTATACATAATGACAGTAGTATTTACCTCTAATATATGTCTATGTATACTGTGACCTAAAAGATACATGTCTAATATTTGTTGTCAAGGTCAAATGAGGTACCTTGATGTACCTCTCTCCAAGGAGTCACAATAGAGAAAATCAGCAAGGACAGAGAAACTCCCCTTTCTTTCATTCTCTGGACTCTGAAAACTGCAGAAATTCTCAAAGACTGGTTGCATAACTCCTCAGTATTTTCTGCTGGATCTTCATTCATCTAGTAAACAAACAGGTCTTTAAGGATCTTTCCTTTCAGCAACTCTTGCTATAAAAGAACTGCCATTTCCATAGATAGATAGATAGATAGATAGATAGATAGATAGATAGATAGATAGATAGATAGATAGATAGAAGGATAGATAGAAAGGATAGAAGGAATAGTAGATAGCTAGATGTATGTTTTGGACAAAATTGAGATTTTCTTTTAAACAAAGATAAATCTAAGTATAAATGTTCATTAAATGAGGACATGAAAATGTGTATCAAAAGACATGTATCTTTTAGGTCACAGTATACATAGACATATATATGTATATACATAGGCAAAAGCAACAGCTTACAGTAAAAGCAGGCTTATGCATGAGGAGAAAGGCACCACATCGCTCACTTCCTCTAGATCATAAAACAAGAGAAGCAGAAGATGAGAGGATACGGAGGATATCCTAAGGCATTTGAAGTTTTCAAAAGTGTAGTTATCCAAGAATTTTCTTGAAATAAACATCTTCACATTTGTGCTTCTGGCAAGGTGCTCCAGCTGTAGTGAGTAAAATGGTTTAGAAAAGCCAGAGTCATTTAGTCACTTCTAGGAAATTCAGTTCAAAAAAGGTATATCTTATGGGCTTGATCTGGAGGTGACTGTACCAAGTTAAAAGTCTGTAATGGGATTCTGTAAATGACTCTCTATGGGTAGCATGACTTGGTAGACACATCTCATGCTTAGGGTATATTAGTAAAGGGTCCTCTACAAACACAAAACCTATAGGATAGTGGGGGAAGGTTGGGGAAGGGAGGAAGGGGAACTTTAACAGTAGATGCCTTGTAAGCTGTGAATTCAATATATTCCCTTATGTTGCAATGCAGCCATAGGAAGATGAGAACTCTGGGTTTCATGTCTTCAACCTCCGTCATAAATTCACATCAGGACCAAGCAGCCCAATGACCCTTCATTTGTTTCACAGGAATGTTTGAAGTATCAGTTGACATTGTCATCAGATGTTAGCCATTTGCCAGTGTTTGATTATGGGTGCTTAGAGGTGAGTCTCTAAATCTCCACAGGCACATCATGCTAGGATCTATCAGTGCCTTTTCCTGGCTAGACAGAGTCATTAGAGTGCCTAAATGAGTCAGTTCCTGAAGCTTAGACCCAGTAGGCTCACTTTCCCTCAAGATGTAGCCCTTCTAATAAAATCCTGGAGCCAAAATATGCACTATATAGTGTTCTCAGTGAAAAAAATTAAAGGTATGTTCCTGAAAATTGAGATAGATTCCAGGTTTGATCATGTGCTTTTGTTTTTGTTTCTTACTCACTTGTCATCTTTCACATGGCCCCACTCTCGGTCACCCCCTCCCCTTCTCATCTGAGCTGTTAGGCTGCTGGGAATCCCCCAACCCTTGCACTTGAAGTCTCTGCAAGGTCAAGTTCATCCTCTCCCACTGAGGCCAGACAAGGCCGCTCAGCTAGTAGAACATATGCCACTATAGGCAACAGCTTTTAGGACATTCCCCACTCTAGTTGTTTGGTACCCATATGAAGACCAAGCTGCACATTTGTTGCTCATTTACAGGGAGGCCTAGGTCCAGCCCGGGTATGTTCTTTGGTTGGCAGGTCAGTCTCTGCAAGCCCCAAGGGTTCAGATTAGTCTTCCTGTGGAGCTCCTATCCCCTTTGGGTCTGCAATCCTTCCTCTTATTCTTCCATTAGAGTCCCCAAGCTCCATCCATTGTTGGTGGTAGGTGACTGTATCTGTCTGAGTCAGCTGCTGGGTAATGCCTTTCAGAGGACAACCATGCTAGACTCTTGTTTGCTAACCAAGTACTAATAGTGTTATAGATTGATATTTACATGTGGGATGGGTCTCAAGTTGGGCCAGGTATTGGTTGGCTCTTCCCTTACTTTCTGCTCAATCCCTTATGCCTGCATTTCTTATAGAAAGGATACATTTTGGGGTCAAAAGTTTTGTGGGTGTGTTGGTGTCCCTATTGCTCTATTGAGATTCCTGCCTGGCTACAGGAGATGGCCTCTTCAGGTTCCATATCCCCAAGGCTGTGAGTCACAGCTAAGGATATGCCCATTGATTCTTGGGTACCTCCCTTATCCCATATCTTATTCTCTCTCTCTCTTCCTATCTTCCCACCACTGTCAGTTGCAGGTTTCCATCCATTCTGACCATCTGGCTGTCCTTCCTGTCAATCCCCACACCTGATCCTCAACCCCCTCCACATCCCTCTCTCATCCAGTTCCCTCCCTTCACCTGCTTCTTATGGCTATTTTATTCTTGCCTCTAAGTGATACTATTACCCTGAGTGAGGTGACCCAGATACTCAAAGGTTCATAACCCACAGCATTCATCTTGCACAGTAAGAGGCATGTGAGAGTATGAGGCAAATGAGAAACATGTAATGACAGCAAAAGGCAAGTCTTTCCTCTTCACCATTCACTCTCCATCACAGGTAAATGGGCATGCTGTCTAAGAATGACTTTTACCATGTAAATATAGTTAATTATAGACTAGGATTATTTTACTATTTTGTCCAATTTTCTAAATCTTTGTAAAAAGTTATGGTTACTGATTCTGGAACTTACTTATAAAGCTGTTTAGGCATTGTTAGATTTACAGAATTTTCTCAAAGGAAGGTCAACTTTAACATGTACAGTATTACCAATAGTCTATCATTCACGAGATTTTCCAAAAGAGAATGCATATAACCAAGCTAGGCCTCAGAAATCAAACTACCGTTCAGATATTTCTTTTTAGATTGTTGTCCGGGACATAATTATAGTATCACAGCAAGGAAGATAAGAAACTTAATGAGACAGTGAAGATGGAAAGGGAAAGTAAGGACAGATGGAAAAGGCATAGCAAAGCACAAATAGAACCCACTGCCTTGGCGTGAGTAGACAGAGTAACTATTCCAAAACCAAAAAAGTGAGACAGGTGGCGGACTCAGTATCTTGGGAGGAAATCCTGAGCTTCATTTCATAACAGCTAAATTAGTACTGTCAAGATTTAAACTGCTGGGAAGATGGCTCAGCGGGTGGGTAGGAATACTTGCTATACAAATATATTGGCCTGATATAAATACCCAGGACTCAAAAGAATTCCAGGTAGCCTGTGTATTTGCCACCACACCATTATGATGGACAGAAAACAGACAATCCCTGGACTATTTCTTTTAACCTCAGGGAAGCTAGTTGCCAAAACCTAACTGATCTTTACCAAGAATACATCTGATAGAGGATCCGTGTGTTGCTTCTTCCTGCAGTAAATGGGAGCTAACATATAGACCCTCATCTAGACAATAGACCAAGTGAAATCCTTTGGACCATTCTGCCCTAATTGAGATGTTTTCATCAAGCCTCTGCTTAATTCAGGGTCCAGGGATGTATACAGAAAAGAAGAGAGCTAGATTATAGGAGCCAGGGGGAATAGACAAATCCAAGAAAATAACATCCTACAGACACACAGAAGAGATGTGCATATGAACTCACAGAGACTGGCAGCATGCCCATATGAACTCACAGAGACTCTGGCATCATGTACAAGACCAACACAAGTTCAAAGCAAACAAAATTCCAGCACAGAGAACAGAAAGTGGACAATAGTATCACAGTTTTTATCCTGTGCCTCAGCTATTTGTCATGATTTCTGAATCATCACACTGCATTGTTCTGTAGGTATGTCATCCTAGTGGCCCTCTAGCCTCTCTGTGCCAGACTCACCACAGGCCTTGTATCTCTATTCCTGAAGCTGCCATCCCTTTTGAACAATCTTACATAAAGTTTTCCCTTCTTTCAGTGGTCTAAACTAGAAATCTGGGAACTACTCCAAGTCACTGTACTTCTCACTTACCATAACAAAGCACACACTCAGGTATGCCTTTCTGGCCACTTCAGAGTCACTTTTAAACTCCTTTATTTTTTCTATTTCAATTGCCATTATCCTACCTATAGCATAACCATCACTCATCTATAACATTGCCCAACTGCACTAGACCCCTAATAGATCAGCCACTTATCTTACCTTAAAAATTAGTATCAACTTGCTCCCCAACCACAGACATATTCACTTCAAAGAAACCTTCCATAGAAATGATTTTTAAAGGCTCTATTTAAATTCTCCATATACCCTACAAGAATCAAATATGCACAAATATCAGCATGAACAATATGGTCCAGCAGGACCTCTTGGGGTAAGCCTATACACTACTCAGATGACTGAACTGAAAGGATCACAAATCTAAAGGCAGTGTTTAGTTACAGAGTAAGTTCAAAGCCAGCCTGGGTAACTTAGTATGATCTAGTCTCTACAGAAAATTTTAAGAAGTGTTGAAGGGGGGGATGGAGATATTGCTCCATGTTGGCATGCGCAAAAGCATGATTTTGATTCATAGAACAGAAGACAAGCAAAAAGCCGAAACACTTTCTATGACCTAATTGCTCCCTAACTCTCCAGCATTCTCTCTCCTTCTTCATGGCACACTAAGTACTGTCACCATTTTTTTTCTCAATTTGCTTGTTATTTTCTGCTTGCATGCACCAGATGCTAATGCGATCATGGATATGGAATGCATTGAACATAGCCAATATTCATATCTACTTGTGTTTAGAAAGAGGCTATGAAAAGTATGGAAAATGATATCAAAGTAGAATGGAGAGGAATTTAGTTAGACAATACAAGCAAGCAGGTGATATGGAAGACATGTACAACAGGGGTGGCCTTAGAATATAAGCTTACCAGGTAAACAGGATGGTAGAATAACCCTATTCTTAAAAAAAATTAGTCTCAATATAGATAATTAAAAAATATGTCGTGCTCAATAAAATGGATATGTTTAATTGACACATACAAAAGGTGGTGAGAAGACACTATTGCACATGCCAGCAAGATTCTGCTGAAGGAACCCTGATATAGTGGCCTCTTGTGAGGCTATGCCAGTGCCTGGCAAACACAGAAGTGGATGCTCACAGTCAGTTATTGGATGCAACACAGGGCCCCCATGGAGGAGCTAGAGAAAGTGCCCAAGGAGCTGAAGGGGGCTGCAACTCTATAGGTGGAACAACAATATGAACTAACCAGTACCCCCTGAGCTCGTGTCTCTAGCTGCATAGGTAGAAGAAGATGGCCTAATCCGCCATCATTGGGAAGAGAGGCCCTTTGGTCTTGCTATTTTCATATGGACAACAGTACTGGACTCATTTGTTAATAAAAGTTTAAAAGGAGAACTTATAGTTGAGAGAAAGATGTGTTGGGGAAGTTACAATGGGTATTGAAGCAGAATGGGACAGACACAATTAAGATACTCTGTATTCATGTATGACATTTTCATAAAATAAACATAACTTAGAAAAGAAATGGCTAATAAGAAAATGCATTAAGTGCCATAGACTGAATGTTTCATGCACCTCTTGTGGTTGTGTTGAACTATAATTAGTGCAATGATATTGAGATTGGGCTTTGCCTTAGGGGGGTAATTAGTTCATGGAGGCAGAAACTTCATGACTTGGGTTGATCAAAAGACCTGTCTTGTCTTTCCNCCATATNAGGTTACAACCAGGTGGAGCCATCTATAACCCAGAAAGCAATATTTTACCAGACACAAAATCTGCCTGCACTTTCATCTTGGGTTTCCTAGACTTTTCAAACATGGAAAATTACTGTTTGTAAGNTGGCTGTTTTTATATTTTGTTAGAGTATTCTCTGGACTAATGGGATAAACTAATAAAGAGACAAACATGAAGAAACTTAGTGCCTATTGTGTATGGTCTGAGGTATGAAGAGAAAAGCTGCCTCCTTTCCCTCTTGTCTGGCTAAGGTGATTCACTAGATGTTTTACAGATAATTCGCCTATGTTCTGGAAATTGAAGGCTTGGTCAAGAATTGCTAGTATCAGTGATCTTATATCAGCATGCAATTTGTTTAACTATCACACCCAAACCACCATTTATTTTTATAAAATGTGCTTATTTAATATTTATCAGTTATATTATTCTACAAACTTTCTTTCTTGCCAGCAACTCTAGAGGTATTTGATGGTTTTTGCATTCATCTTTGTGTCTCCAAGAACAGGATTACTATAGTCAACATTATTTGTTTTCAAATTAAATACATTCATCTTCCACCTGCAACTTAAACTATGAATTTTTAAGACATATATTGATTAAATGTCTTTATACAGCTGTTTGATTTTTCTATTTCATACACAGACAAGAAGATCAGAAATTTTCCTGGTCTCAATGCAGTGCCCATCTCTGCAGTGTGGATTTAACTGGATTCCAGGCTGCTTACTTATTCCTGTCCTTGGTTACCAATGCCAAACACTCATGTGATATGTTAACAGCCAAAATAATTGAAATGTGCATAATGCTTGGCTGCCAAAAGAGCCATACTGAAGCTTGGAAGCTAAGAAGAGATGTCAATCATGCATTAACAGAACTGGGAGCTGGGTAACTTAGCATCTAGTAAGAGCCAGTTATCATGATGAGTTATACAAAGTTGCCTTTGGCTAGAAACTACTGCCAGTCAGCTGCCTGCCATTGGCTGGTATTCTGCAGGAAAGGTGATACTTGCACATCAATATGTATGAACTCCTTAAACAGAAGTAATAGGGACCAGTGAATTGCAAGATTCTTCCAATTTTCATTACACAATGAATCTAGAGAAAAATTAAGAGAAACCTCTGATACAGCCTTATATATTCTTCCAATTTAACAGCAGATAGTAAACACAGAGGAGCAGGGAGACAATTCTGATACTGCAACAAAACACTGGACAGAATCAACTACAATTGGAAAGAATTATTTTGCCTTATGATTTGAGATGTCTCAGTTGCTTGTCTGCTGACTTGCATTTCTTTATTGCCTGTGGCAAGATAGGAAATCATCACAATGGAAGGTTATGTTTGAGAAGGCGGCTAATCTCATGCAAACTTAGAAGAAAGGAGAAAAAAAGAAGATGGAGAGAAGGGATGGGAGAGGAGGGAAGAATGGGAAAGGAAGAGGAAGACAGGAGAAGGAAGGGGAGGAGAGTTAGGGGAAGAGAGTGGAGGGGAAGAGAGGGGAGGGGAGGAGAGGGGAGGAGAGGGGAAGAGAACAAAGAGAAGAGGAAAGGAGAGGAGAGGGGAAAAAAGAGGAGACAGAGAGGAGAGGAGGAGAGAATGAGGTCTGGGTCTCCATAATTTCTTCAAAGTCCCACCCCTGTGATTCAATTCCTCCAATGAGGATGCACCTCTCAAAATGTCTACCACATCTCAATAGCAAAACTAGCCATGAATGACATCTTCACACATGAGCTTCTGGAAAGCATTGAATTCCAGATGTAAACTACAACAGGACTTAAATAACTTTCAATTGCATTTAATGGGCAATTGTATGTATTTTAGAAAGGATATGTAAACATAACGCATGTTAGAGCTGACAAGAAAGCCATTCTTTATAAGTATCTAATGTCTTTTCTCAATTACAACTATAAGACATTTTAATCAATTACAATTGCTATTCACTAGTACAAATCAGTCTTTCTAGGAGAACAGGCTGCACATTTTTTCAGTGTGCTTGTTATGTTTGCACACTTCACTAGCTCTTGACAAAAAGGAGATCAGCTTCTCCCTCACTCCTACTCCCACAAAAACCTAATTAACCAATTATTAATATTATTTCCCAATTTTGTTGAGTATAAGCTTTTGTAGTAGGATCTGATGATTTTTTGAATTTCCATGGTTTCTGTTGTTATGTCTCTCTCCCTTTTAATTTTTGATTTTATTAATTTAGATACTGTCTCTTTTCCCTCTGGTTAGTCTGGCTAAGGGTTTATCTATCGTTTTTATTTTCTCAAAAAAAACGAGCTCCTGGCTTGGTTGATTCTTTGTATAGTTCTTTTTGTTTCTACTTGATTGATTTCAGCCCTGAGTTTGATTATTTCCTACCATTTACTCCTCTTGGGTGTATTTGCTTCTTTTTGTTCTAGAGATTTCAGATGTCCTGTCAAGCTGCTAGTGTACGCTCTCTCCAGTTTCTCTTTGGAGGCACTCAGACCTATGAGTTTTCCTCTTATGACTGCTTTCATTGTATCCCATACGATTGGGTAAGTTGTGCCTTCATTTTCATTCAATTCTAAAGTCTTTAATTTTTTTCTTTATTTCTTCCCTGACCAAGTTATCATTGAGTGGGGTGTTGTTCAGCTGCCATGTATATGTGTGCTTTGAACTGAGCACTGGGTCCCCAATGGAGGGATTAGAAAAAGGACTGAAGGAGCCGAAGGGGTTTTCAACCCCATAGGAAGAATAACAATATCAACTAACCAGAACCCCCAGAGCTCCCAGGCACTAAACCACCAACCAAAGAATGCACATGGAGGGACCCATGGCTCCAGCTGCATATGTAGCAGAGGATGGCCTTGTCAGGCATCAGTGGTAGAAGAGGCCCTTGGTCCTGTGAAGATTCAATGCCCCAGTGTAGGGTAATGTTAGGGTGGGGAGGTGGTAATGGGTGAATTGGTGGAGTAACAGCCTCACAGAAGCAGGGCAGAGGGGATGGGATAGAAAGTTTCATGGTGGGGGGGAACAACTAGGGAAAGGGGATAACATTTGAAATGTAAATAAAGAAATATCCATCCCACCATCTTTCTTCTGAACTCCAGTGGAGGCAGTTGAGCACTCATGAGAACTCTCCACACCACAGATCCTTGGGATCACAGGTGAGGCAGCTGAACACTCCAGAGGACCCTCCACACCACAGATCCCCGGGATCACAGGTGAGTGGAACACAATCAACTCCAGAGAATACAGCAGGGGCTTGTGCCAGCAGGAACAGGGACAAAGGAACACTGCCCGCCAGAGGTGGGGTTCCGGCCTGATCGGGGCCACTCCCACCATCTCTCTTCTGAACCTCAGCAGAGGCAGCTGAGTGCTCCAGAGGACTCTCCACACCACAGATCCTCGGGATCACGACCAGACAACTCCACAGTCCTCAAAGGAGGCACCACTTCCACACAACCAGACAACTCCACAGTCCTCAAAGGAGGCACCAATTCCACGAACTGTAACATGCCCAGGATCTTAGGACAACAGGATCTCAGGATAAAAGGAGATGGGTCACACTAGTATTTGAGTGTCTCAGAGGAGCTTGACTGCCAAGAACTCAGATACACCCAGAATCTCAGGTTCACAGGANCCCACAATCAAAGAATCACAGAGAAATCTGGACTCTGAGAAGTCCTGAATCAACTGGGATTATAGGAAGGACAGGCTCCAATCAGATATATTGAGGGCANCAAGCACTAGAGATAATCAGATGGCAGGAGGCAAGCATAAGAACAGAAGCAACAGAAACCAAGGTTGCTTGGCATCATCAGAACAAAACTCTCCCACCATAGGAGGTCCTGGATACACTATCACACCAGAAAAGCAGGACATGGATCTAAAGTCACTTCTCATGATGATGATGGAGGACTTTAAGAAGGAAATACTTGAAATCACAGGTAAACAGATAGAAGACTTTAAAGTGGAAACACAAAAATCCCTTAAAGAGTTACAGGAAAAACTACCAAACACTACCAAAAGGAGATGGAATTGGACAAAACCATCCAGGATCTGAAAATGGAAGTAGAAACAATAAAGAAAACCCAAAGGGAGACAACTCTGGAGATAGAAACCCTAGGAAAGAAATCAGGAACCATAGATGCAAGCATCAGCAACAGAGTACAAGAGAAGGAAGAGAGAACCTCAGGTGCAGATGATTCCATAGGGAACATGGACACAACAATCAAAGAAAATGCAAAATGCAAAAAGATCCTAACTCAAAACATCCAGGAAATCCAGGATACAATGAGAAGACCAAACCTACGAATAATAGGAGTAGATGAGAATGAAGATTATCAACTTAAAGGGCCAGCAAATATTTTCAAAAAAATTATAAAAGAAAACTTTTCATACCTAAAGAAAGAGATGCCCATGAACATTCAAGAAGCCTACAGAACCCCAAATAGACCAGACCAGAAAAGAAATTCCTTCCAACACATAATAATCAGAACAACAAATGCACTAAGTA
>NC_034597.1:103957263-103958916 GCF_900095145.1 Mus pahari
TCAATTCTTCAACGAGTTAGAAAGGACAATTTGCAAATTCATCTGGAATAACAAAAAACCTAGGATAGCAAAAAGTCTTCTCAATGATAAAAGAATCTATGGGGGAATAACTATGCCTAAACTAAAAATGTACTACAGAGCAATTTTGATAAAAACGGCATCGTACTGGTATAGCGACAAACAGGTAGACCAGTGGAATAGAATTGAAGACCCAGAAATGAAACCATATACCTATGGTCACTTGATCTTTGACAAGGAAGCTAAAACCATCCAGTGGATAAAAGACAGCATTTTCAACAAATGGTGCTGGCACAACTGGCTGTTATCATGTAAAAGAATGAGAATTGATCCATTCTTATCTCCTTGTAATAAGGTCAAGTCTAAGTGGATCAAGCAACTCCACATAAAACCAGAGACACTGAAACTTATAGAGGAGAAAGTGGGGAAAAGTCTCGAAGATATGGGCACAGGGGGAAAATTCCTGAATAGAACTGTAAAGGCTTGTGCTGTAAGATCGAGAATTCACAAATGGTACCTCATAAAATTGCAAAGCTTCTGTAAGGCAAAAGACACTATCAATAAGACAAAAAGGCCACCATCAGACTGGGAAAGGATCTTTACCAATCCTAAATCAGATAGGGGACTAATATCCATTACATATAAAAACTCAAGAAGATGAACTCCAGAAATTCAAATAACCCCATTAAAAAATGGGTCACAGAACTAAACAAAGAATTTTTAACTGAGGAATATCTAATGGCTGAGAAACATCTCAAAAAATGTTCAATATCCTTAATCTTCAGGGAAATGAAAATCAAAACAACCTTGAGATTCCACCACACACCAGTCAGAATGGCTAAGATTAAAAATTCAGGTGACAGCAGATGCTGGTGAGGATGTGGAGAAAGAGGAACACTCCTCCATTGTTGGTGGGACTGCAAGCTTGTAAAACCACTCTGGAAATCAGTCTGGCGGTTCCTCAGAAAATTGGACAAAGTACTACTGGAGGATCCAGCAATAGCTCTCCTGGGCATATATCCAGAAGATGTTCCAATTGGTAAAAAAAAACCACATGCTCCACTATGTTCATAGCAGCCTTATTTATAATAGCCAGAAGCTGGAAAGAACTGCGATGTCCCTCAAAATAGGAGTGGATACAGAAAATGTGGTACATTTACACAATGGAATACTACTCAGCTATTAAAAACAATGAATTTATGAAATTCCTCGGCAAATGGATGTATCTGGAGGGTATCATCCTGAGTGAGGTAACCCAGTCACCAAAGAACTCACATAATATGCACTCACCGATTAGTGGATATTAGCCCTGAAACCTGGAATACCCAAGATACAATTTGTAAAACACATGAAACTCAAGAAGAAGAAAGACCAAAATGTGGACACTTCGCCCCTTCTTAGAATGGGGAACAAAACTCCCATGGAAGAGATTACAGAGACAAAGTTTGGAGCTGAGACGAAAGGATGGACCATCCAAAAACTGCCCTACTCTGGAGTCCATCCCGTAATCAGTCAACAAACACAGACACTATTGCATACCCCAGCAAGATTTTGCTGAAAGGACCCTGATATAGCTGTCTCTTGTGAGGCTATGCCAGTGCCTGGCAAACACAGAAGTGGATGCTCACAGTCAAC
>NC_034597.1:103959421-103961247 GCF_900095145.1 Mus pahari
AAACATCCAGAAAAATCTAGGACACTGGAAAGGAAGGAAGGAAGGAAGGAGAGAGAGAGAGAGAGAGAGAGAGAGAGAGAGAGAGAGAGAGAGAGGAAGAAGGTAATAGAAGAAGGAGAAGGATAACAGCTCAAAAGCACAGGAAACTATTTTCCATGAAATTATGGAGGAAATTTTTCTAGTCTAAAGAAGGAGAAGCCCAGAAACGTACAAGAAGCTTACAGGACAACCAAAAATTGTACCAGAAAATAAAGTGCCCTTAGACCATAATGATCAAAACATTAAACATACGAAACAAAGAATATTTAAAGCTGCAAGTGAAAAGACTAAGTACCATACAAAGGGAGGTCTATTGGAATAACATCTGATTTGTCAATTGAGACCTTAAAATCCAGAAGGTTGTGGACAGATATTCTACAAACTTTAAGAGACCACAGATGCCAACCCAGACTACTATATTCTGCAAATCTTTCAATTACAATAGATTGAGAAAATAAGTCATTCCATAATAAAATCAATTTAAGCAATATTTGTCTACAAAACAATCCAGACAGAGGTACTAGAAGAAATATGCCATCATAAAGAGGTTAAGCACACCCAAGAAAACACAAAGAATAAATAATCCCAGACAAGCAAATCAAAACATGTGAAAACACAAACACATTCATGCATGTGCATACGCCCTGTCACACACACTACCATCACTACCACCACCACTACAATGTAAACAAAATGTAATAGGAATCAACAAATGCCACTTAGTATCTTTCAACATCAAGTTTCTAAATTCCCCAATTAAAACATGCAGACTAACAGGATGACTAGAAAAACAGGATTCATCCTGCTGATGCAACCAAGAAATATATCTTAACATCAAGGATAAACATTACCTCAGGATAAAAGGATGGAAAACATATTCTAAGCAAACAGACCTTAGAACCAAGGAGCTGGTCACTTTATTATCTAACAAAATACACTTAACATCAAAACTAATCAAAAGAGATGGGAAGTACACTTTATACTCATCTAAGGAAAAATCCACCAATGTTACATTTCAATTCTTAACAAGTATGGCCCAAACATAAGAGCATCCACTTTTATAAAAAACTACTACAGCTTAAATCAGATACTGACCCTCACACATTGCTAGTGGGAGACTGTAATCCCAGTCTCACCAAGAATCAGGACATCTAGACAAAACCTGAACAGAGAAATACTAGATGCAACATCTGTTATAAAAAAAAATGGAAATGATAGATACTTACAGAATATTTCACCGAAACACAAAAGAATATTCCTTCTTCTCAGTGCTTCCTGGAACTTTCTGCAAAATTAATCACATACTTGAACACAAACCAAGTATCATCAGAGACAAGAAACTTGAAATAACACATTAAAGTTGTATATTATCAAAAAAAGAAACAATACAAAGCTTACAAATTCATGGAAATGTTACAACTAACTACAGAATTAAAAATGGGGTAAACTATCTTTATGTTTAATCTTTTTTTAATTCACTGTTTTTGAATCCCCCCACACTTGTGTGAGTGGGTGTATTTGTTTTATTTTACCAAAATAATATGAAAGAACTGTAAAACCTTCTAGAATTGAATGAAAATGAATATATAACATACCCAAAGGTATGGAACATTATCAAGAGGGAATTGCATTGCACTAAGTGCCTACATGATAGAAGAAAGAAAGAAAGAAAGAAAGAAAGAAAGAAAGAAAGAAAGAAAGAAAGAAAGAAAGAAAGAAAGAAAGAAAGAAAGAAAGAAAGGAAGGAAAGAAAGAAGGAAGGAAGAAAAAGAAAGAAAGAAATACTA
>NC_034597.1:103961291-103978775 GCF_900095145.1 Mus pahari
AAGGAAGGAAGGAAGGAAGGAAGGAAGGAAGGAAGGAAGGAAGGAAGGAAGAAAAAGGGAGGGAGGGGGGATAGGAGAGATCTCATACTAGTAACAAAATAACACAGCTGAAAGCTCTAGAACAAAAAGAAGAAATCACACCCAAAATAAGTATATAGCAAGAAATAATCAAATTCAATAAAATAGAAACAAACAAAAAATCAAAGAATCAATGAAATAAACAGTTGTTTGTGAAAAATGTGCAAGATAGAAAAGCCCTTATCCAAATTCACTAAAAGACAAAAGGAAGGCCCAAATTAACAAGATCAGATGTGAAAGAGGGAACACTACAACAGATACTGAGAAACTCCAGAGAATCATTAGGACATACTTTAAAAAACAGAATTTCACCCAATAGGAAAATCTAAAAGCAGTGCATTATTTTCTCAGAGGGTCCTGCTTGCCAAATTTAAATCAACAATTTAACATTAAATTAAATTAAATTAAAATTAAAATCAACAATTTAAACAAACATATAACCTCTAGTGAAATAGCAGTCATTAATAGTCTCCCAAGCCCCAAAAACTCAGGACAGTTGGTTTTAGAACAGAATTCTACCAGACTTTTAAAGGAGAGTTATTACTAATACTCCTCAAATTATTCCACAAAATAGGAACATAAGGTACAAAGACCAATTAGTTTTATGAGGGTAGGTACCCTGATATCTAAACCACATAAAGACCCTACAATGAAAGAGAGTCACAGAGCCTTTTGCCTAATGTGCACAGACATGGAAATAATAAAATACTTGCAAATCGAATCCAAGAACACATCACAAAGATCATACAGCATGATCAAGTAGGCTTCATTCCAGAGAATAGGGAATGATCCAACATGTGTAAATCAGTAAGTGTAATCCACTATATGAACAAATCAAAGACAAAAGCACAATCATCTCATTAGATGCAAAAAAATAAAAATAAAAAAAAATAAAAATAAAATAAAAAAAAAAAAACCTTTGACAAAATCCAAAACAACTTCACAATAAGAGTCCTGGACATATGGACATATCAGGGATACAAAGGTAGTAGCTCACTATAATAAAGAAAACATACAGCAAACCCATATCCAACATCACCTTTAATGGAGAGAAACTCAAACTCAAAAGACAAAAAAAATCATCAAAATCAAGGACAAGGCAGTGCTGTCCACTCTCTCCTTACTTACTCAACATGGTATTGAAGTCTCAGCTAAAGCAATAAGACAATAGAAGGGAATCAAAGCGATAAAAATTAGAAAGGAAGGAGTAATAATAATAATAATAAAATGAATAATTATAAAGAAATAAAAATTTTATTTGTACTTGATATGGCAGAATAAATAAGTGACAGTAAAAATTCCACTAGAGGACTCCTATCGCTGAAAAACACTTTCAGCAAAGTATCTGCATATAGAATTAATTCACGAAAATCTGTAGCCATCCTATTAACAAATAATCAACAGACTGAAAATGAGATAAGGGAAATGACATTTTTCATGACAGCCTCAAATAACATAAAATATCTTGGGGTAAACTTGACCAAATCAAGTGAAGACTTGTATAACAAAAACTTCAAGTCATCAAAGAAAGAATTTGAAGAAGATATCAGAAGACAGAAAGATCACTTATGTTCATGAGTTGATAGGAGTAGTATAGTAAAAATGGCCACCCTACCAAAAGCAATCTACATACTCAGTGCAATCTTCATCAAAATTACAACATAATTATTAGCAGATTGTAAAAGGACAATTTTCAGCTTCATTTGGAAACATAAAAAGAAATCAGGATAGTTAAAGCAATCTTGAATTATAAAGAACTGCTATAGGTTTCAACATGCCAGGTTTCAAGTTGTATTGATCAATGGAATGCAAATGAGCCACCGACATGAATCCACACACCTATGGGGACCTGATTTGGGGGAAACGTGCCAGAAATAGACACTGAAAAAGAGACAGCCTCTTCAACAAATCATGCTCATTACGTTGGGTGGCTCTCTGTACAAGAACCCAAATCGATCCATACTTATCACCCTGCACAGAACGCAGCTCCAAATGGATCAAAGACATGAGCATGAAATCGGATAGACCGAGCCCAACATTAGAAAAAGTGAGACATTGCCTTGAATGCATTGTCACAGAAGACTTCCTGGACAGATCACTAATAGCACAGGCATAGAAGACAACAATTAATAAATGGGACCTTGTGAAACCGAGAAGCCTCTGCCCAGCAAGGGATTGGTCAAGATTTTTACCAACTACAACATCTGATTAAGGATTAACATTCAAAATATATAATGAACTTAAAAAACTAGGTGTCAAGAAAACAGCCCAGTTTTAAAATGGGGTACAGATATAAACAGAATTTTCAAAAGAGTAAACTCAAATGACTAAGAAAAACTGATAATTTCAACATATTTAATCATCGGGGAAATGCAAATCAAAATTACTTTGAGATCTCACCTTACACCCTGTGCATATGTGGACAAATTCAGAGACTCACAGCCAGACTTTATCATTATACAAAGAATGAGGAACCCTGGAACACTCAACCCTACACAGGGTGACTCCATCAAATACCTCTCATTCGAGTTTGCTCATTTCTTTATGGGATTCCCGAGTGCCCAAACAAGTGAGTCTCGGTTTCTCATGCCTTCTCTTGACATCTTTTTCGTCTGTTTTCTTATTTTGTCCGGTTCGAATGTATTCATTTCTGTTATATCATCATATCATACTCCCTTAGAAGCCATTTATTTTGTGATGAGAGACAGAAAGAGGGTGAATCTAGATGAGAAGGAAGGGATGAAAGGATATAGGAAGGATGTACTGTAAGATATAGTTCATGAGAAAACACCTATTTGCAATAAACAGGTCGGGGGATTAAAATAAATATCTATTTGTTCTCTGCATCTGTGTCTAGTGACAGCTCCTGAGACACTTGGAATCTGCAATTTGACAGAAAATGACTGAGATGAAATAGCTCATCAGTGACTGTGTGTCTCCAGAAAGCCCCAGAGCAGAGGCTGGTCAGAAGAAAGACCAAAGCTTGGCTAAAGGATGAGACTGATTGATCATCTATAGCTAATGACGTAATTATCCATACCTATGTGATAACACTGTCATTAAATTCAAAAGCAGCAGGCAGAACTCAGAAAGCTTTCAGATAATGAAGAGTTGGTGGTGCCTGGGATGTTGCACTTAGGATGAGAATTTGGGTCCATTCATCACCTATTTATGCCTCTATCGCATGATTCAGGTCGAGACTAATGAGGGGTTTCAGAAAAGGATTTCCTAGGATTTTTTTTTTTTTTTTGAGATGCTCAACAACATTAATTAAAGTGGATAGGTCAAGGGAGCCTCCTGTTTAAAATCACTTAGAATTTGAACCTGGAGAGATGGCTCCACAGCTATCACTACTAGCAACTCAGGTTTGGTTTTTTAGCACCAGCATTCAGCTTGAGCGGTCCGCATTTCCAGCTCCATGGGATCTAGCACCATCTTCTGGCTTGACATGGCACCAGGTACACATGCATTGCTCTTACTGACAAACAGAACAAAACAACAACAACAACAACAAGACAAAAACAAACAAACAAAAAAACAGCCACACACATAAAGTAAAATTAAATAAATCTATTTTTGAAAACAGTAGGACAAGTCAGAACCTTGAACTTACAATCAGTGTCCGAGAGTTCCATTCTTGCGAGGGTGAGCTCTTAGCCACTGGGATCAGACTCATACCAGAGTCAAATTGTTTCATAGCCAAGGGTTGTCAACTAAGAATGTACTTCTTAATATTTGGAGGAACACCACACACACTCTGCCTGATGTTTTCTCTGCATTGTGTATGAGAATAGAGAAGAAAATCTACTTTCCCCGCCCCCCCCCACAGACCACAGGTTGCAAGCCTACACTAATGTTATTTTAATCTGCAAAATCATGGCACACCTAAAAGTACCTCATGTTCTGTTAATAAAAGAATATCCCACAAAGTCACAGGTCTGTCACAAGCTGCCTCTGTGAATGAACGTTAGAGCAGAATGAAACTCTTGGGGAACACATGGAAATGAAAAGTGAGAAATCTAGTCGACCATCTGGAATTTTCCCGCACAATGCCAAACATCCAGAAACTCGCTAAAGCCTGGATGAGCACTGGCTGTCATTTGTCATGAGGATTTTGGCAACATTCAGAAGGTTCGAGAAAAGGGTTGACTTCCAGAAACTGAGTTGCACTGCTGAGAAAACATTTCAGCAATACCACGGGACTTTTCATTTTAATGCCCACATTGCGGGCAAAAGCCTGTGATTAATCAAGTTTGTAGTAACACAATAGCAAGTATTTGTTTACCTGTAGAAACACCATTTGAGCCGAATCCCTAAGTTCCATGCAAAGTCTGGCTTTAACTTTGGTTAAAATAAAGATGAAAATGTGTAGACCGCATTTTGCCCAACTAGTAAAGAATGGAACTTATTACAGGAGAGGAAACCCACACACAGAAAGAAATCTGCAAGGCAGAGGGGGCCTGCTGCAAGTCACATTCCAGTCTTTCCTTGCGGTCTGGGGTCTTAAAGTTCTTCAAGGGGTGGTTTCAGTGTTGGTCCTCCAATTTAGGGTCGGTCAGTTTGAACAAAGACAACAGCAGAGGTGATAGGTCCACAACCTTAGACCTGGCCTTGAACTTGTCAAAACGGTTCACAGGCAGTAGAGCCCCTACTGGCAGAAGCAAAGGCCAGCCAGGCCTTTGTTGTAAGCTGTGGTCTTTTGGTCTCCCATCAGGAGGGTGAAGATATTCCCAGGCTGTCTTTTTGTTGTTGTTGTTTTGTTTTGTTTTGTTTTGTTTTGTTTTGTTTTGTTTTTTGAGACAGGGTTTCTCTGTGTAGCCCTGGCTATCCTGGAAATCAATTTGTAGACCAGGCTGGCCTCGAATTCAGAAATCTACCCACCTCTGCCTCCTGAGTGCTGGGATTAAAGGTGTGTGCCACCACTGCCCCGGCTCCTCCAGGCTGTCTTTTTTATCTTTCACTATAAAAAATAAAAAGAAAGAAAGAAACAATGAAAGAAAGAAACAAAGAAAGAAAGAAAGAAAGAAAGAAAGAAAGAAAGAAAGAAAGAAAGAAAGAAAGAAAGAAAGAAAGAAAGAAAGAAAGAAAGAAAGAAACAAAGAAACAAAGAAACAAAGAAACAAAGAAACAAAGAAACAAAGAAACAAAGAAACAAAGAAAGAAATTGAAGGTTTAGCATGTCAGGTTTGCTAATACCTGTGGTAAGCCTTCCCAGCCTTAACTGAACAAACACATTCATGAAAATAACTATTCTATTGTTAGTCATTCCCAATAGCATTCCAATGAAGCAATCAATAATTCTCTAATCCAGTACTTGAGTACAAGAGTAGAATGTTTCCTTGGCCATATGTGAGGTCCTGTGTTTATCTTCAGTAACTCTCAAATTTCTAATGGGCTTCATGAAATATATATATGAATATATGTATATATATATATATTTGGTAATTACATGACATGGTAATTACGAGACACGTCTAGCTCTCTCTTCATCTAGATATTTATATCCAGGCCTCACTCAGCAAGTACTGCACCTATTCATTTTCTGAATGTAGAGTCCAACAATATATAGTATAAATAACATATATGTTTTCATCACAAAAATCATAACACTATGTGCCTTCACATTAGCACATAGCAGTGACAACAGTATCATAAAACAGGTACTGTGTACTACTCTGTAGACAGATATTTTTAAATTAATTTTACCTGAAGATGTAGGGTGCGAATATAAAGATCTTTAAAATAAAAAAAGATACTCTGATCTCTACTCAAAGTTTCTGATAGATCATAGGATCATGTTGCTAGTCATTCTTACAATTTATCTATCTTAAGAAACATTTACTTACTGCAATTAAAAGAATATAGTAGTAAAAAGACTTTCCCAAATATGGAACTTATTCATTGCTTTCAGTTTGCTCCTGGGGATCTTTAGACAAAAAACATTTTTCTAAATAAATAGTACATGATCCTCAAGTGTCTAGCACAGTTTCAAAATATATTTGACAGAATTGGATATAATTACATGCACTTAAGTTAGTATGACCTGATGTCATAATGTAAAACTTTTCTTTTTTTAAACATTATTTATTATTATTATTTTCTTTATTTACATTTCAAATGCTATCCCAAAAGTTCCCTATACACCCCCCGCCCCTGCTCCCCTACCTACCCACTCCCACTACTTGGCCCTGGCCTTCCCCTGTGCTGGGTAATATAAAGTTTACAAGACCAAGGGGCCTCTCTTCCCAACGATGGCCATTAGGCCATCTTCTGCTACATATGCAGCTAGAGACTCGAGCTCAGGGGGTACTGGTTAGTTCATATTGTTGTTGCACCTATGGGGTTGCAGCCCCCTACAACTCCTTGGGTACTTTCTCTAGCTCCTCCATTGGGGGCCCTGTGTTCCATCCCAATAGCTGACTGTGAGCATCCACTTCTGTGTTTGCCAGGCACTGGCATAGCCTCACAAGAGGCCACTATATCAGGGTCCCTTCAGCAGAATCTTGCTGGCATGTGCATTAGTATCTGGGTTTGGTGGCTGAGGATGGGATGGATTCCTGGATGGGGTAGTCTCTGGATAGTCCATCCTTTCATCTTAGCTCTAAATTTTGTCTCTGTACCTATATCCTTTCATGAGTATTTTGATCCTTATTCTAAGGAGAAATGAAGTATCCACACAATGGTTATCCTTCTTCATTTTCCTGTATTTTGCAAAATGTATCTTGGGTATTCTAAGTTTCTGTGCTAATATCCGCTTATCAGTGAGTGCATATCTAGTGACTTCTTTTGTGTTTGGGTTACCTCACTAAGGATGATATCCTCCAGATACATCCATTTGCCCAAGAATTTCATAAATTCATTGTTTTTAATAGCTGAGTAGTACTCCATTGTGTAAATGTGCCACATTTTCTGTATCCATTCCTCTATTGAGGGACATCTGGGTTCTTTCCAGCTTCTGGCTATTATAAATAAGGCTGCTATGAACATAGTGGAGCATGTGTCCTTATTACCAGTTGGAAGATCTTCTGGGTATATGCCCAGAAGAGGTATTGNTGGGTCCTCCGGTAGTACTATGTCCANTTTTCTGAGGAACCGCCAGACTGATNTCCAGAGTGGTTGTACAAGCTTGCAATCCCACCAGCAATGGATGAGTGTTCCTCTTTCTCCACAACCTCGCCAGCATCTGCTGTCTCCTGAATTTTTAACTAAGGAAATAATGTAATGTATTTTTATTACTTATTAAATATCTTTAGTGACTAAAAATTATAAGAGTGTGTAGGTGAATTGTAATTGACAACTAGAATATTCATTATTATCATAAACAGAGGGACTGCTTGACGAGGTCAATCTGTACATTGCAATTGGTTCAGTGGAAAAGAGAATACTGACAAAAGATATATTGGGGTTTTCCGATGATAGCCATTACTGTAATCTAGACACAAATGTTAAAAAGTGTAACCCTCAGGAGAAAATCCACAATCCTAATATAAGCCTGATGTCACAGAGGATTTTTTCATCAATAAAGACACTCTGAGCAAAATCATCCATGATCCATTTGGGATTTTAAAGAATTGTTGAAAACTTTATAAAGCGTCAAGCCATACTCACATTATGTTAATGCTCATACTTGAACCCATGGCTAGGTCTGTTTTTATTTTAGACCAGAATGTTAAGAGGAAGGGCTGGCAGATGCTCTTACATTAGCAAGGAGCACCTGAGATGTGCACTGGGCATTGGCGCAAGCTTAGCTGGCTGGCATCAGAGCTGGTAACAGGTGGCAGAGTATACAGTCAAATCACAAAGGCAGAGCTGTTTGAATTTCCTGTGTTATCTCAGTCTTTTATGAGGAGATATAATTCCCATGATTATAAGGTTGTTTTTGTTGTTGTTTTTCTAAACAGGCTCTCTAAAGCATCAAAATATTTATTTATTCATAATGATTCAAAAAGTATAGGTTTTTAATCTATGGTATCAGAAATTATGATAGCAGTATTTACATATTCTTTGACAGTATATGGATTCCTTCATAGGCAACATTTTCTTCCCCTCCCTCCACTCCCACTCTGAGAGTGATCCTGACATTTTTAGAGAATTGGGCATATTATAATAAGCACATTCTGGTAGTTCAGTCTTATAACCTTAGCTAACATTAAATGCTGGGCTAAAAGGGTGACAGTTTAAGACCTCCCTGGGCAACAGTTAACTGGAAACCTGGAAGGTTACCTTAACACGATTCAATCTAGACATTTCAAGTGGAGGATGGATGTACTGTAGTTATTAAAGTTATTGCCAACCTAATACAAAGCCTTAGGTTTAATCCCCAGGACCACTCACAAAAAGGACTGTATTAAGAGCCTCTGTCACATCGCTTCTCGACATTTTGGCTAAGATCAAGTGAAGAACCCCTGTCACTACCTAGACTTGTCTCTCTTGTGTGTTTCCCGTTTTAGAAGCATCCCACCTACCAAAATACGATTGATATTGATGATCATTGTTATAAACACTTGCGGACTTTTCTTGCACTATGTAATATTTTGGACTTGTCACTGACATGATCATATTTTTGTTTGGATTGTGGCTACTAATATTTTTAGTTTATTCCTACTACAAATAGGAATGTGAGTAAATAGGTCTGCAGCAACATTCATATGAGAAAATTCAGTGACAATATTCACAAGAATGCACCTGTCTGTTTTCTTTTAGCTTGTAACAGTGAAGGAAACATAATCAACATCATAAAGCAGTTTATGTGTGAATTTTGACAATCCCTATTTTACAATTCACTGATCTCTAAATTTTAACCAGATAAATAGCATCCTGCTGTCTGTACAGGAGTGTTATGCAATCAGTGTCCTTCTGAGAGTTGTGAGGAAAGGATCCCTTCCAGGCTTGCTTTACTTGTTTTTGGATGTTCTGGATTATCAAATTCTCCTCCCATCATCGCTGGCCTATGAATAATTCTGTCCAAATTCCCATTTTTATGAGGACATTGGTGATAATATGTCCTCCCACTAATGACCTCATGTTAACTTCTAAAGCTGTGTAAAGGCGCTGACTCCAAGAAAAACCAGATTTGAAGATACAAGAAGTTTGAATATCAGTAATAAAAAATTGTGATTCTGTTCATGACCACAAGGACTTAGAAAGGCAGGTAAAAATGTCTGCATTTGTCATAGCAGAGTGAGGTAGATACTGAATCAACGTTTCTTCTGCATCATTAAGGACAGTCAGTGCCCTATTAGAGTTTTGTCTATCCATCTCATTTTGAGATTTGTTTCACTACACATCATTTACCATTTTTGTTTGTTTTCATCCTTATGCAATCTTTTATTTTATATAAATCAATTATGCTTATAAATTTTAATCTTCCATTTTGGTGAATAAAGTAAATTGAAAATATACTAATATGTATCCCTTATAAACATCTGACACTCTGTGACCATGTTATTGGTCTTAGTGACATCCAGTGGCCATGACAGGTCAGTGGCAGGAATTCAGATCTTTTCCAGAAGTACCTGTGCTATGTAGTGTTGATCAGAAGAATAGGCAAAGACTGTATTCTTCATCTACTGGTCATTTAAACAAAAGTGTAGCAAACTATCATCTTTTGTGATGCATATATTAAATTAGTTTTCATGGAGCAAAAATTAGAGTATATTATATTTGGTTTAATTTTGCATCATATTTGATAATGAAATATCATCCTTCAAATATATGTAATGTACAAAAGCTGTTTTGACAGATCACAAGTAAGCAAAGATTATACAATGTATATATTTTGTCTCCATGAATGTTGACTGTAAAAATACTTTAATTTAAATATTATTATCAAATGTACATGTTTTCCAAAAACTTAGCATGCTCTTACTAGACTATTTTGATTTTAGTGCATTTTAAAATATATATATTTCTTCAGAATGTGGTGAAGAAATAGGGCTGAATCTTGATTTCTTTTAAGGTCTGACTATATTCTTAAAGGTAAATGAAGTAGAGAGCACTTAAAGATAAATGAAGACAGGGCTGGAAGGAATAAGAATCAATACCCAAAGTGTATTTTGTAAGTTTTTGGGACTTGAATGTTACTAGTGTCTTCAGTCTGAATTTGTGATAGCAGTAATGCTGATACAATTTATAGTGTTAAACTAACAGTTTACTATGAATAATAGTTATCTAATAATTTGTAATTTAAAAAATTAGTCATGAAAACCCAAATTAAATTAAATATTTCTATATAATGCAAGGCAACCTATTTTAGGCTTCTTTTATTATAAAACCCTAAAATAGTGCCATGAATTATTAGAAAATTTGCATAATACATATTTAAATAAGAGAATAGAATTCAGGACTATGGCCCTAGTGTTTCACTGGAGAACTGATATATATGATGTTTAAGGAAGGGCTCAGCTGAGTACATATTTAATGTGAGATCCTGTGTAAGGGAGGGAAGTTGAGGGAACAGGTAAAGGCTTCAGAAAGAAGAGCTGGTCTTTAAAGGGACTGCAAACTTTAACTATGGAGGAAAGACCAACGAAAGGGAGAGACAACACCGTTTAGTTTTAGGCAAAAAATAAAGTCTAAACACAAATGTGGGAACAGCCAGGCAACCAGCTGACCACAGAGACAGCTGTTTGGAAGAACAAAAAAAGGGCAAGTGAATGAGTGTGGCTAGCTCATGCATGGCTTGTCCACAGACTGATAGACACAAAAGCCCTAACATAAGTTATTATAGATTTTTAGAGTTTAATGATTTAATACAAAGAAAGATGCACTGAGTTGCAATGAGTGTCTATTAGAGAAAAACAGACATGGTAAAACAGATAAAAGGTGGTGTTGGAAAAGAAGAAAGGGGATTACAGGGCACTAAATGAATCTTGTTACGGCAGCCTTTGGAAGTTACAAGCCAACCAGGAGCTACAAAGCCATGCATGGTCTCAACTGAATGGTATTGCTTCAGAAAGAAAATAGGGAAGATATTAGGAAGGAGAATTTGTTGTTGAAGAAGAAACTAAACTTTGGTCTGGTGGTGGTATAGAGGAATTTTAATCCAGCAACTTGATTGCTGTGGCAAGGGATCACATCCAAAGACCTACAAGATCTATGTGATCTGGCCGCAAGGCAGGCATGTTCTGGATTACAGTATTACCTCACTAGACTAGAAACACCCATTTAGTACATGCTTTCATCCCAAACAATGAAGGTAAGGTTAGTTTGTGGAAGTAAGCAGCCATGTTTGAAAGTGATGCCTTACTGAGGTGCAGACAAAGTGACAAATCAGGGCAAAAATTGACAGAATGAGTTAGGAAGGCATATACCCAACTCTCATACGAAGAGGGCAGTGCAGAGAAAGAGAGAGAGAGGACTCAGTTTTACTGGGGCAGTTTTACAGAGACAGGTTACAACCAGAGAATAAGAAAAAGTCAGATTGCAACAGATTTCCAGATTTAGTTTAAGGCCAAGGAGAGCAATTTAGTCAGAGCAGAGAAAAGTCCGTTTGAATCAGTCAACTTGGAGAGGAGTTTGAGCCAGAACAGCTGAATCACCCACTCAGACTTCAGAAAGAACTAGTAAGGTTAAGCCTATTCATCGTTAATCCTCTGATAGGGCAATTACAACTGAGGAATGAAAGTTACGTTTCCATGGTGAATAAGAATGGTCCCCATTGGCTCATAGATTTAGAATCTTAATCACCAGGGTATGACACCATTTGAAAGGATGAAGAGTTATGGCCTTACTGGAGGACATGTACAACTGAGGATGTTCTCAAAAGCCCAATCCAAGCCCAGTGGCTCTTTTTTTCCTGCTGCCTCCAGATTCGGAGGTATAATTTCAGCTACTTTTCCAACACCCATGTCTGCCTGTAGGCCACCATACTTCTTGCCATGGTGATAATGGACTAAACCTTTGAAATTATAAGTAAAACCCAATTAAATGCTATCTTTTATAAGAGTTGCCATGGTCATGGTGTCTGTTTACAGCTGTACTACACTGACTAAGACAGACAAATCCATAGGGAAATTCCTACAGAGAATTTTAAGTGTTAAGGATTAAGGTCCAATGTAAGAATTTTATTCCAAAGCTTAGATAAGGTAATGATGTTCTCCAGAGCCTAAGGAAAGATTGGAGTACTAAAAATAACACAAAACTGGAGAAGAGAAAATATAGATTAAAAACTAACAAGAAAATAATACTATAAAAAATAGTGGAGAAGACGAGGTGTGAACCTCAGCCATAGAGCTTGCCTTGTAGGAGAAGAGTCCTGAGTTCAATATCCGGCACTATACTAAAGAATGGTAACTGACAGCTGTGTCTATTACTTTGCTGCCTCTGGGACCAAGTGCTTATGCTGAGCAACACAATGTGCGGGAGCCAGGATTTTCTTTGCCTGTGGTTTCAGTGTATTGTTCAGAAGCCACAGTAGAGAAGCCTGCATTACAGTGGTCACTACACAGACTGACTACATTTCTCATTCTTTCTATTCCTACATCATCTGCCCAGCTTACTGAACAATGTTGTGTAGTGATTTCCTCTGAATTGAAACATTCCCTCGTGGTGAGAGAAGCAGGCTCAGAACACTGATTTGTAGAAACAAAATATTAAAGCATTGTATAGCTAATGTCTACTTCTGAACAGCTAGAACAGTTTTTGTAGGTCGTAATCTTTGAAATTACTGAATACATGATTTCATTAGCAAGTGTGAAGCAAAGATAAAACCTAAGCATGATCATCTCTACTTTTTTCTATATGAGAGATAATCTATTTTATGAATCATAAAAGATGAGGAGGTGTTTTATTACATTTATCCTAAAGTAGCCTGTAGGTGAGGAATATGACCCCTTTGTTGGTGGTGGGTTTTTTTGTTGTTGTTGTTTTTTTTTTGTTTTGTTTTTTTTTTTCGGTCAGAAACACATTATAAGCAACTCTTAGAGTCTCAGTACACTGGAACTCATAAAGCTACTCTCAAAGATTTTACACTTACTGGTCAGGAATTCTCTCCTACCAGCAGAGCTGTCTGCAAATCCTTCAGGGAGCTCCAGGTTGGGGGGTTTCCAGTGATGCAGCTGCCTTTGTGTCAGCTGTGGTCCTCAAGCACTTCCTACATTCCTCTAGGAAACCCCTACAAACGTACACACTTACTAAAGGAGACTTAGATGAAATCATCTTCCTGGGCTATTATTGGTATCCTCTCTGTGGTAAATAGAGAGGGATCTGTTCCTATCTTCTCAAGAAAGCTCACTCAACGGTTATGTTGCTATAATTCAGGATTTCAAATTAATCTCATCAACTTAACAAATCCTCTGTAGAAATACCCAAACAGATCTATCCTGAGGAGTTTTTCACTGTTTCTCCATGCCTTCCCCATGTCAGTCGATTTGATAATCATCCTAAATCTACCTTTGGTTAACTGACACCCATGTACATCTCTAAGAATGTCACATTCCACTGTTAACCTCCAGAAACTCATGCCAATTTCATAATGCAAAATGCCTCACCTTGTCTCCAAAAGTACAGGCAAATTGACATAAATAAGTAAAAAATGTATCAGCAAAACAAAACAAATCCACACTGATAACATGCATTCAGCTCAGTTGGGACAAACAGGGGGACATAATTCTTCCATTAGCAGCTTCCAGGAAAATGTTTTCACGGGGTGACTGGGCCTCCATCCAAGTCTCTGGAGTTGAGGAGAAAAGATGTTATTGTGGAAATTCATTAATTAAATGGAACAGGGTCATTCATCCAAAGACTGATTGGTAACAGAAAACAATGATATTTGGAAGAGATGAGAAGATGCATTTTAAAATCACTTTCATAGAGAAAACTGAAATAGTTAGAAAGAAGACCAAAGTGGGAACAGGATCATGAGCTGAGGAGGTAGGCAGTGTATGTAAGTGCCAAAGTGAGTCCTTGTCCAAGTGAGAAAACATGGGGTCGCAGTGTGTGGGTCCTTGGTTTGCAAACGCACCAGTAGACTATTGCCAAGACATATCTGCCTCTGAGACATGAATGAATACCGAAGTAAAAACAGATGAACTGATTAAAAGAGAGAAACCCTCTGGGATTAGGGGCCCAGAGACATAAAACAAGGAGTGTGGTCTCTGTGTCCAGCAGTGTTGTGTGTCAGTGAGGGAGGAATGGAGAACCCAGGAGAAGCCAGGCATGCTGAACCTACAGAGCAGACTCTACCAGGGAGCCAGCTATGCTGAACCACACAACCAGTAGCTCTCTGTGTTTGCCAACAGAAGGCTTACCATGAAGCAATCCAAAGCTGAAGACAGGAAGGGCCCTCAAGGGGGTGCAAAACCCTGGCAGGAAAAAAAAACATCTAGGCAGCTAACCACTTAATCCACAGTGGAACTGAGTCAAGTGTGGTCTAATGAGAGAAGCCCATTTGCAGCCCTACAACAGTCTGTGACTAGTAGCACTATAGTTCACAGGTGAAGCAAAAAGAAAGGCTTGACCAGTGTGGAAGAGCAAGAGAGAAGACTACATGGGAAGGAGCTGAATTCCACACTTGTCAGTGATAGCAGTATTCGTGATAGATTATTTTATGATAGAAGCTGCTGTGTTTAACTAACGTGACAGAGAAATTAACCATAAGGTCAGAAGTTCTGATGAGAGCTTAGATGGCCATAAGAGAGAAGGAAACCACTGAGAGTAAGTGTGGGCTGGATACTAGATTTTGGGGAAACCATATAGTAGTTCCCAAACTTGGGCTTCAGAACAGTACGTTATCAGCAGCTACAAAACCCATATTCAATTGCCTTGGTACCACTGCTTAGTTAGAAGCTAGTGGATAGGCTACACCTAAAAAAGTTTTGGGGGTATGTTTGAATGTGTGTGTGTGTGTGTGTGTGTGTGTGTGTGTGTGTGTGTAACATTTGTGAGTGTGAGTACATGTGTGTATTGTATGTGTATATGTGCATGTGTGAGTATGAGTGTATATGTATTGTGTGAGTGTATGTGTGTATGCATGTGTGTGAATGCATGTGTGTATGTGCATGTGTCTGTGTGTATATGTGTATGTATGTATATGCATGTATGTGAGTGTGAGTGCATGTGCATGTGTGTGTGTGCGCACTCGCGTGCACACACGTGCATGCACATATATGTGCATTGGCATGCATGGGACACAGAAGCCCTGTGGAGGTCAAAGGACAGTTTCTGAGAATAGATTCACTCCTTCTACTTTATGAATCCCAAAAATCAAATTCACACCATGAGGTTTGGCAATGGGCTTCTTCAATCACTGAGTCATTTTACTAGCTCTGAAGTTAATTTTAACATAGGAGTTTAAGATGTCAAACATGAGGCTTTGATGTGACCATACATAGTTAAGATTCATATACCTATCAACTTTCATGTTTGAACTAGACTTTTTGAGTACTTTAACACACACGTTTGAAAACAATAAAGGATGTCTTAGAAAATTGACCAAGGTAAATAAAAGGCCAAATGAGGGCCTAAACTGTTAAAAAAAATACAAGATGATAGTCTAGTGTGATTAACATCAATAATAATAATATTATTTATATTTTAATAATATACTATAGAATAATATATTGTTCAATGTATTATATTTTATATAACAGTGTGATTATATAATCTATTATGCTTGTAGAAATTATTAACAAAACATAATTTTTGTGTATGTTTTAATATAATATATAAATATTATCAGTATTAGTATTAGCATTAGTATTAGTATTATAGCCAATTACCAAACACTGATGTACACACTAAACATCTTAGGAGGTGGTTTCAAGTATATCCTGTAATTTAACCTAAGGGAAAAATAACTTTAGTTCATAATATTCGAGGCGTCAAAGGAACTGAAGCTGGAGAGGAGTGTCAAGGAAACAGAGTTCTCTGGACAGAGAAAGGTTCTTGAGTTGGTGTCGTGCAAGGACATGAAATTTACAGCCTAGAGTACTTTATTTAACTCAAGAATTCTTTTCCACATGGCTCTATGTATATAGCAAAGAAATAGAAAGATGGAAAAACAGTCAATGTTGTTGAGTTAAATCTCATGGATTGAGGGTAACCCCAGTAGTAACAGGGTGCTTGGTTCTGGGAGGCAGCAGATGCCTTCAGGAGATGGGACACAGGTAGAATAGAAAAACAGATGTAAATAAGTGCCCTGTGCTTTGTGCTTTGGGAGTGAGGGGAACAGATTTAAAATCTACTGCTAACATACACTGAGCATGTGGTATTTTAGCACAATTCTCCAGCATTCAGATTATCACTCCATAAACAAATATGTTTACCTCCTGTTTATTGAGGTGATGCCTTTGTTAGGGCTTATGTTGATGTCATGAAACACCATAACCGAAAACCACATGAGGAGGATGTGTTTATTTTGCTTAAACTTTCATATCACCATTCATGATCACAGGCAATCAGGCTAGGAAGCTGAAGGCAGAAGCTGATGATGCAGAGGCAACAGAGGAGTGCTGCTTACTATCTTGCTCCCCACAGCTTGCCAGCCTGCTTTCTTAGAGAACACAGGAACACCCTCCGTGGTGACAGCCATCTCCTTCCACAATGGGCTGGGTGGGTTTTCTCACGTGAGGCTCCCAGCTTGTGTTGAGCTGACATAAAAGCCACCAGGATAGATGGAGAGAAAAGATTGGCATGTGTACCATCAGTACAGGATGCTTCACCGATGAAAGAATTTATATACTTTGATCCTTCCATCCCTCTATAGATCTTCTGAAGCTACAAGTGCTTCTTATTGGTACAGGGAACACAGATGCATCCAGTATGTCATGAAGGGAGAAGCTGGAGTATTTTGGGAAGTGAGGGTTACCAGGAGATCATTGAAAGAGCTAAGATGCAGTCTAGCTACTCAAATTGTAACAATTTCTCTGATTTTTGTTTTTGTTTTTGTTTTATTCTAACTGAACCGTAACCCTCTAGAGCAGCAATTACAGGAAATGAATTACTACTAGGAAAGGCTATCATTGTTAATATCTACTGGGACTGAAGCTCTTCTCTACCTTAAAGACAAGAAGATAAGCAGCAATGGGCCTTCACTTATGGCACTCATGTTCACATGTAGAGGGCGATGAAATACTTTTTAAATAATTATAAGAGATGGATGGGTGGATAATGTGCTTGATGTAAAAGTGTGAGGACCTGAGTTTGGTTCCTAAGCACCCACATAAAATCTGAGTTTAGCAGCACACCTTTAACTACAGTAGAGACTCACTCACTGGGCAGTAACCCCAGGTCAGAGACAAGTGGATCCAAGTTGTTCAGTCAACAGCCAATCTAGCTGAGCTAGATCAGTGAGCTCTGGATTCAAAAAACAAACAATCAAACAAACAAACAAAAACAAAAATAAAAACAAAAAAACTATTTTCAAAAAAAGAAGAAGAAAGAGGAGGAGAAGGAAGAGGAGGAGGA
>NC_034597.1:103978994-103983572 GCF_900095145.1 Mus pahari
AGAGAATTTAATTTTGTGTAAATGTCATATGAGAAGGAATGAGAGTCTAGAAGATAGGATATTTAAGCTGAAAAAGGAATGAAGAAAAGAAAAGAAAATCCACAGTAAGTAGCAAGGTATATGGTTAGGAGAGTTACAAAATGCTTTAAAATGACCTCGGATCCTGTCCTCTTCTCACCTCCTTTCTCTGCTTGAGAGGAAAAAGAGATCAATTTGTTAGCTCCTGATGGTCCATGGTCACTCAGGAAAGTGATTCTGATAGGATTTCTCAGATGACTTACAAAGGAACAAATCCATGAACGTTTATTTTATCAGTTTTTCTAAGATCAACTTGGATAGAAGTGCATCAGCATTTATGAATGTTATGAAGCAATTCTATGTGTCCTTCATTGGTCTCCTTCTGACTGGAAAATGTACCCTGCTGATCGATGAGCAGAAAACAACAGAGTTTTATGCTGAAATTCCAATTGCATCAGATAGTTAAAGATAATTTGATAAGTAATAAATACTACTGTTTCACAACAAAGAATCCAAAACTGCATGAAAGAGACACAATAGTTTGAGATACTTATTTTTAATTTTTTGAAAAACAATAGCATCACTAAGAGGGAATAATATGTATAATTGTAATATAATAAACAAGCCATGGCTGTGTAGGGTTTTTCCAGAGAGAGATCTGGCAACTATATTCCAAAGATTTGTGACAAGTTAGACATGTTACAATATCCTGGTAATCATTTTATGAAAAAATGCCATTCCTTATTAGATGATTTACATAAAAACAATTTACAGTGTCATTTGAATTTATTTAATTATTGAAATGCCAGGCTAAATGTGTTCTCCGGAGAAATCTTGGTAAAATTGTAATTTCATTAGTAATTGGAAACAATGTTGCTTATTACTTTCTGTGCTGTATACTAACTAAATTCCTTAATAATTCCCAGTGATAGACAAGATGGGAGTAAATAACTGAGCAGGCTTTGTCTGGACAGATGCAATTAGGAAGGAGGGGTGTGTAAATACCTTCTATTCACCAGAACCCTTGTATTCACTTTAAATAACTCTCAATTAAGAATTACAAATAAATAATCAATAAAGTCAAATACCACAGCCCTTTAAATGCTAGTTATCTCAAAAACAATTTGAGATTTCTTTATTTACAATAGCATGGTAGGTTTTCTCAAATCTAAATGAACTTTGTGAATTGTAGAATATCAGGAAATTCAAATAAACATAATAAAAGACAATAGCTATATTTTGATCATTATGAACTACCATTTATAAACTATATATTTTTGGTTATACAAAGCCATCTGTAATTTGTGTGTTTGTGTGTATGTGTATAGATGTATATGTATGTATGTGTGTACCTAGATTAATTTTTCAGTTACTTTTATTTCTTAATCAATATTTTTCATCTTATCTGACAAACTATCTGTGAATTATTACTTTTGCGATTATTCCTATTAAAGTTGATTTATATAACACAACTGAGACATACAACCTTGAGTCTTGGGCTGGAGAAGTGGCTCAGCACTTAAGTGCCCTTGTCAAAGACCTAGGTTCAATTTTGAGGACCCACATGGATGCTCACACACACCTGCAACTCCAGTTACAGGAAATCATATGATCTAACTCCATCTGTTATCAAACAGATGGAAGACATATTTGGAAGACAGAAGACACTGGCATGGATGGACATGGATGGACAGTAACAGAACTCCTGGTATTTTCTTGGTGAAGATATAAACTGGTGTAGCCATTATGAAAAATACTTGAGAAGTGCCCTAGATACTAAATGTAGAATGAGCATAGGATTCAGCAATCCCAGATATTTATATGTATTTAATGGAAACAACATTAGTGTTTCAAGAATGAATCCACCCTGTGTTCTTTTAAGTATTATCTGTAATAGTCAAGAAGTACACACAACGTATAGTGTCCTTGGATGACTTGCTAAAGAGGATGGAATATTCATATGCAATCTACCTTTAAAAAATAAGAAAGAGGTCTGTGTAATTCAGAGTAAAGTTAATATTCCGGGGGACATTCTATAAGTGAAATGAGCCAGGCAAAGGACGTTCAACATTGTATCTCTCCCTTAGATTTTTAAATATCTCATTACAAGGAAATGAAAGGAGACTATAAGGATGTGAGGTAATGAAACATCGATGAACTGAGTAAAATCATCTCAAAACATCACGCTGTATTTATAACCATGTGTGTTTGAGATTTGTCCGTGCTAAAGAAAAATTCAAGTTCAGTGCCAACCAGTGTTTTCTCTGGCCTATATCTCACTGACTCCAAGGAGAGTTATAAATCTGCTCTATGCAAATCCAAAGACTTTGATATCGACCAGTGAGTGATGCTGCCTCTCAAACCACAAATGTGTGGTTGTAATAGAAGATAATAATGTAAAATTAAATTACAAAGTACAGTCATGGCTTTCTGCGAAGTAGATGCTCTCCGTCCTATCTCACCTGTGTTGTTTTTGCTGTTCATTTTCATTGTTCAAGTCTTAAACCCCAACATTTCATTAACTTGACAATTCTGATGTCATTCTAAATTTGAATTGGGGTAAAAGAGATGCGAGAACACAAATTACTCACCTCGAGAGAAAAAAAAAAGGTGTTTGGTTGGCTTTTCCCCTCCTGCTCAGGACTGATCATCTGGGGGTGACAAAGTCGGGTTTCTGCACAGGAAATGAAGCAGTGGAACAATTTCCTCAAGATTTCACAGGAAATCATCTCATGTGTAATGCTTTGGGGTTTTTTTTTGGGGGGGGTTATGAATCATTTCAGTCTTTAGTGCTAAAGGTTTTCTTTTTCTATAATTTCTTTTGGGGTTTGCCGACCTTTATTTTTCTTTTTATTATTTTATATCAGATATTAAATCCATACAAGGTAATATTTTTATTTCCAATTATGTACATGTGTGCATCCATTCAAAGCTATTTGCACATCGGGACAGATTCACGAGGAGGCCAGAAGAGGGTGTCAGATCTTTCCAGTTATAGTTACAGGCAGTTGCAGCTGCCCTGTCTGCGTGCTGGGAACCAGACTTGGGCCCTGTGTGAGAGCAGTAAGTATTCTTAACAACTTCATAAATTCTTCAGCCCTGCAAAGCAATATTTATAATGAATAGTTAAGGCATGATATGAACTTAGTAAAGAAAATGCAGCCTCTGTCACTCTATTGAAATAATATGCAGACACCCTACAAACAACAAAATGTCCATTCCAGGTAGATTTTCCTTTGGAACACCAGAAGCTATCAGCTTACACATTTGGTTCCTACCAAACAACTTGACTTATGTCTTGTGAATACTAAAAAAGTTTTACACTATGATGTTGTAAAGTGATGGATAATTTTAGATGTCTTATTACCTGGATTAAGGAATACCTAGAAACATGTAAAAACCTTATTGGGACAGATCTGTAAGGGTATTTCCAGCAGGCAGCATGTTGGTTTGAGGAGATCAAGTGAGAAAGACTCATCTCAGCAAGGGCAGCAAGGTTCCAGTTAGAACCAGAGACAACAAGTATAGCTGAGTCTCCTCCTACGCGAGAGCTGAGATCATACTCCATGTCGTGCATCAGGGGTCAGACACTGTGATGCTCAGATGTACACCACGGCCTTCATCCCTGAGGTCTTAGTCTTGGAATGGATGCTACACCATCAGTTGTCCTGGTTAGAAGTGTATCAGGGTAACAAAAACACAGTCATAGCTCCTCAGCATGCATATGCCCTAGTAAATGTAAGCACTACTTGGGTTAAAAACCACACCCTAACTTCAGCAGTTTTTCTGTGTCCTCCACAACACTCACTGTGGCCAGGATCATAAATTTTACAAATGTTTCTTTGTTCTGTCATTTCAAGCGTTGCTTAGCTTTGCCCATGTAGAATTTCTTTAGGCATGATACTACATAATTCATTGGGGAAGACACTCTCTTAACATCTTATCTGTGGGAATAATTCCCGTTGAGTCACATTACCATGGCTGTCATTGTTATTAGCTAATTCTACTAAATGACTAATTCTGGGATGGATATTTGCAATCTCCTGAGGTTTGTTTATTTGTTTGAAAAAGGAGTAAGACAAGCTGAGCCAAGAATATCACAACAAAAGTATGCTTCAACACCTGCAAGTAGATGTCCTGGTTCATAAGACATACACCTTTAGACTTGATAAATAACATTTAGTCACATGAAGTCAAGGCTAGTCTTGGCCTCTGAATGTTCCTCTTGGTCTCCTAAGTACTGGGGTAATAAGAGTGTACTACTGCACATAGTAAACTTTCAACTATATGCAGCATAGTCCAGTATCTGATATTTTGAATATTATAATTAGATGGTGATAATGCAATTAAATTTGTAACATATCTGCTGGAAAATTAATGCAATTGCATGTTTTCAGGCAGTAATTAGATTTTTGGGTTTGTTTGTTTTACTTCTACAGTACATCAAAGTTGTTTTTAAAAGCAGTTTTTATTTCTATGTATATATATATATATATATATATATATATATATATGTGTGTGTGTGTGTGTGTGTGTGTGTGTGTGTGTGTGTGTGTGTGT
>NC_034597.1:103985013-103990792 GCF_900095145.1 Mus pahari
TCTTATTGACAGTGTCTTTTGCCATACAGAAGCTTTGTAATAATTCTATGAGGTTCCATTTGCTGATTTTTAATCTTATAGCACAAGCCATTAATGCTCTGTTCAGGAATTTTCCCCCTGTGCTCATATTTTCGAGGTTCTTCTCCATTTTCTCTAGCAGCCTTATTTATAATACCCAGAAGCTGGGATGAACCCAGATGTCCCTCAACAGAGGAATGGATACAGAAAACATGTCCATTTACACAAGGAGTACTACGCAGCTATTAAAAACAATGAATTTATAAAATTCTTAGACAAATGGATGGATCTGGAGGATATCATCCTAAGAGAGGTAACCCAGTCACCAAAGAACACACATGATATGCACTCACTGATGAGTAGATATTAGCCCAGAATCTCAGAATGCCCAAGATACAATTTGTAAAACACATGAAACTCAAGAAGAAGGAAGACCAAAGTGTGGATACTTCAATCCTTCTTACAAGGGGGAACAAAATACCCATGGAAGGAGTTACAGAGACAAAGTTGGAAGCAGAGACTGAAGGAATGACCATCCAGAGACTGCCCCACTTGGGTATCCATCCCATACACAACCACCAAACCCAGACACTATTACAGATGCCAACAAGAGCTAGGTGACAGGAGCGTGATAAAGCTGTCTTCTGAGAGGCTCTGCCACTACCTGACAAATACAGAAGTGGATGCTCACAGCCATCCATTGAATGAAGCACAGAGTCTCCAATGAAGGAACTAGATAAAGTACCCAAGGAGCTGAAGGGGTTTGCAGCCCCGTAGGAGGTACAACAATAGGAACAAACCAGTACTCCCAGAGCACCCTGATACTAAACCACCAATCAAAGAAAACACATGGTGGGACTCGTGGCTCTAGTTGTATATGTAGCAGAGAATGGCCTAGTTGGTCGTCAATGGAAGGAGAGGCCCTTGGTCCTGTGAAGACTGAAAGCCCCAGTGTAGGGTAATGCCAGGGCCAGGAAGCAGGAGTGGGTAGGTTGGGGAGCAGGGGGAGGGAGGAGGGGGAGGTGGAAGGGGAAGGGGATAGGGGATTTTCAGAGGGGAAATTAGGAAAGGGATAACATTTGAAATGTAAATAAAGAAAATATCTAATAAAAATTCAAAGTAATATATTTTTTAAAAAATTTTAAAAATTTAAAAAAGTTTTTTTTGAAAATTTAAAAAAAATAAAAAGAAAAACCTTACATACAGGAAATACATGTATTCCCATATGCACAACACTGACAGTAAAGATGATTTCATACATTAGGAAAATTGATTAGCAACAATAATACTAAGATAAAATATAATTATATGTATAACAAAAATAAATAAATAAATCTTTTAAACTAATTTTCTTTGGTATTGGGTCACTTCATTTTTTAAATTTTCTCTTCCCCTTGTCTCTATGTTGATACATCTACTCCACTTTCTCACTGATCTCTAATATCATCTCTGTCGTCATGTTGAATATCATTGCATTTGTAGGGGTTTTTGTTTGTTTGTTTGTTTTTCCTTGCCTTTTCTAAACTCTCACTTGTTGGATTTTGCCATTTGGAATTGCCGTAGCTTCGCAGCAGGACCTGCACGCCTCCTCAGGGACCTGCTTTAGGTTTGCATGCTAGTCTTTAAGGCAGAAGCTGTCCCTGTTGCCCTGGCTTTCTTGGAACTCCCTGTGCAGATGAGGGTGGTACTGAACTCATGGCGATCTGCCTGCTTCTTTTTAGGTGTACACTGCCATGCATAGTTGAGACCGTTCCATTCTCTTTTTCCCTTACAGCTTTCTCATTTTACAAAACAATACTTATTTGGTATTCTTAACGAAGTGCATTATATCTCTAGATCTTTTGCCACACAAGTGGCATTGTACATTTAGTCCTTTGTTCCATTTTTATTTTTTGGATCACATTGATTTTGTGAATATCTGGTCTTTTTCTTTTCTAGGAGAATAATTTAGGATTATGCATTACTTTCTTACCACAAAATGCTGTATAATAATCTCAGTGTTGCATCATTTTGAATATTTTCAGTTTTGTATTATCTTGGGGGAGGGTCCATCCATCATGTATAAATGGAGCTTTAAATACCCAAACACTTGAACCTTAATCATTTTTCATTTCAGATTGAACAATATTGTGACCAAAGCATGTGACCTAAGGACATAAGTTCACTACTACTTTCTGGTAGTCTATGGCTTACTACATAATCAGTATTTGCAAATACCTATGTCTTCAAAAAGACAAACTTCCTAAGTGTGAAGTTTGACACTAATATGCATCTTGAAACTTGTTTTATTTTTAATGCAATTTGGGTATTTTTGTTTTGCTTCAATTTACTTTGTTTTATGTTTTATATGTCTTCCTTTTTGCTGCTTGGTTGGTAGGAAGGATATTGAAAGGAGCTATCGCCTGTCGCTGTGGCTCAACTGTTAGTTCAGCTCTGACTGTTTCAAGTAATAATTTACCTATCTCAATAGTTTTGAATTAGAACTGCTATACCCAAAATGTTCTAAGAACTTCTCTCATTATTATAGAGTGACATAGTTTGCCTCCAAAATGATAGCTTTTTTTTCACCTTTTTTATTAGATATTTCCTTTATTTACATTTCAAATGCTATTCTGAAAGTTCCCTATACCCTCCCCCCGCCCTGCTTCCCTACCCACTCACTCCCACTTCTTGGCCCTGGCATTCCCCTGTACTAGGGCATATAAAGTTTGCAAGACCAAGGGGCCTCTCTTCCCAATGATGGCCGATTAGGCCATCTTCTACTACATATGCAGCTAGAGACACGAGTTCAGGGGGTACTGGTTAGTTCATATTGTTGTTTCACCTATAGGGTATATGAGGGTCCCTTCAGCAAAATCTTGCTGGCATGTGCAATAGTGTCTGGGTTTGGTGGCTGATGATGGGATGGACTCCCGAATGGGGTACTCTCTGGATAGTCCATCCTTTCATCTTAGCTCTAAATTTTGTCTCTGTACCTATAACCTTGCTGTGCTTTTCTTATTTTTAATTACCAGCTCACAATAAACTATACATTAAAGACATCAAAATGGAGATGATTGTGAAAGGAAAGTAATGCCACTAGTCTAAAGTGTGCCATTTTGAGATTCAAAACATAGAACAAAGCACGGGCATTTATATTTCTTCAAAGAGCTAAATCTTCATGATAGCATGTATTTTTGAGGGAAAATTATTAACTTCAAACAGCTTCCTATAAAAGTATAGATATAAAATAAGTACATCAAATATGAGAATGTTAACTCTGCTTTCATTTCTTTAAAATATCAACTTTAGAGCCTTGACAGAGAAAGTTACTTTGAAGAAGTAAAGGACTAGGGAGCCATAGCATTCCAATGTCTGCATCAACTGGAGCATAGACTGGACCTATGAGTCTTGTCTTTCATGTTAGTCGGCTAAGTCAAAAGCAGTGTAGACCAATCCTTCCCATCCCAAACAAGCTATGTCAAATGTAAGAGTCCAATTTGAGTTCATAGCCTTTGCTTAACTTTGATGGCATTTACTAATCTTATTAATCCTTATTTTCATTAACAAATGTGATGAGCTGTTGTATGAGCTGGGATATTGTTAGTTTTTCCTTTGGGATTCATTGACATATGGTTGACAAAAACATTATGTTTTGACATGCATGTGCAGAGTGAAATAATTAACACGGTAGAGTTAATTAGCATACCCATCACCTGAATAGTTCTATGTGGCATCCTGGATGGTATAAGAGTATAGAATGCTGTACTACATGACAATGGTAATAAGCAACACATGATACTGGCATAAAATCAGACAGATTGATCAATGGAATTGAACTGAAGAACCAAAAGTAAATCCACATACCTATGGAAACTTGATTTTTTGACAAAAAAATAAATAAATAAATTACAATGGATAAAATTAACTGTCATCAACAAATGGTGCTGGTCTAACTGGATGTGGGCATACACAAGAATGCAAATAAATTAACATCTATCACCTTGCACAAAACTCAAGTGCAAGTGGACCAAAGAGCCTATCATAAAACCAGACACACTAAATCTGAAAGAAGAGAAATCAGGAAGTAGACTTGAACATGTTGGCACAGAAGACAACTTGGACTGAAGACCAACAGCTCAAGCACTAAGATCAACAATAAATGGGACTTCATGAAACTGAAAAGCTTCTGTAAAGCAAAATACACCATCAAAAGGACAAAATGGCAGCCTACAAACTACAAACTAGGAAAAGATTTTCACTAACTCCACATCTGACAGAGGGCTGACATCCAAAATATATAAAGAACTCAAGAAACTATACATCAAAAAAAAAAACAAATAATCTAATTTAAAAATGGGATAGAGAGATAAAAGAATTCTCAACAGAAGAATCTCAAATGACTGAGGTGCACTTAAAGAAAGGCTCAACCTCCTTAGTCATCATGGTAATGTAAATCAAAATGACTCTGAGATTCCGTGTTATACCTCTAAGAATGTCTAAGATTAAAATCTCAAGTGATAGCTTATGTTGGCAAGGATATAGAGCAAGGGCGACACTCCTCCTTTGTTGGTTAAAGGACAAACTTGTACAACTAATTTGGAAATGAATTTGGTGATTTCTCAGAAAATTGTAACTAGAACTACCTCAAGACCCATATATACCATTCCTGGGCATATACTCAAAAGAAGCTCCACAAGGACATTTGCTCAACTATATTCATGTCAGCTTTATTCATAATAGAATATTATATTATTCAGAAATGAAAAAAACCTAGATGTCCCTCAAGAGAAGAATGAGTAAAGAAAATCTTGTACCTTTACACATGAGAGTATCATTCAGCCATTAAATACAATGACATCATGAAGTTTGTAAGCAAATGGGTAGAACTAGAAACTATCACCTCGAGTGCCATAATTCAGACACAGAAAGACCTCCATGCTATGTACTCATTAATAAATGGACATTCGCCATTAAAGCACATGATAACCGCAAACCCAAAGAAGTTAAGTAACTAAGAGGGCCCAAGGTAGAATTGCTTGAATCTCACTGAAAATGGGGAAATAAATTAGACATCAAGTGTGGACAGAGGGAGGGCTTGGATGGAGGAAGAGGAGGAGATGGGAACAGGAGTGTTGAGGTGGATTGAGGATGGAGAGAGAGCTCTGGAAGAGGCAACTGGATTGGAAGAGGGCATCTCTGGGATGAGGTAGAAACCTGGAACAATGGAAAACACCAGGAATCTATGAGTGTGATCCCCACTTACACTAGAAGTCGGGGATTTGGTGCCTAAACTGGCCTCTTCCAAACCAGGGAAGACTTTCAATGGAGGGACACCAACCCAGCTACAAAACCGTAGGCTCACATTTTTGTCCTGCCTACAAAATGTACAGAAGTAAAAGATGGAGCAGAATTTAAGGGAAGGGCCAACCAACGGCCCAGCTTGAGACTCATACCTGACTCCATTAATGATATTCTGTTATACTTGCAGATGGGAGCCTAGCACCTAGCATAACCATCATCAGAGAGGCCTCACCCAGCAACTGATGGAAACAGATGCAGAGACCCACAGCTAACACCTGTAGGTGCAACAACAATATGAACTAACCAGTACCTTTTATGAATTAGCATTATTAAGCAATATTAATATATATGATTTGAGCGGATAAACCATACAGCAGACCACGCCAAGGTGATTCCACGTGAGAGGTTTATTAAGCAGGGATGGGGAGCGGCAAAGCGGGTAGAAGAGTAGAGAAGAGAGAGAGAAAGAGAAGGAAAA
>NC_034597.1:103991162-104024305 GCF_900095145.1 Mus pahari
GTGGGTAGGGGAGCAGGGGCGGGGGGAGGGTATAGGGAACTTTCAGAATAGCATTTGAAATGTAAATAAAGACAATAATAATAATAAAAAAATGGAAAAAAAAAAACTTCAATGAAGCTTGGGGAATCCTGTGGAAATGGAGGAGGAAGAATTGAGGAAGTTAGAGTGTTAAAGCTCACCACAGGAAAACCTACACAATCAACTAACCTGGGCCCATAGAGACTCAGAGACTGAACTGCAAGTTGGAGAGAATGCAAGGGACAGCCCTAAGCCCTCTGCACATATGTAACAGTTGTGCAGCTCTGTCAACCTGTGGGGTTCCTGAGGAAGGAGCAAGGCGTGTCTCTGACTACATTGCCTGCCTTTGGGATCCTTTCCCCAACTGGACTTTCTTTTCTACTCTCAATATAAGAAGTCTTACTCCAACTTGATATGCCAAGGTTGGTGCATATCCATAGGAGGCCTCCCCTTTCCCGAGAAGGGAAAGGGAGGTGAATGAGGAGGGGAAGGTGAAGAGGGTAGGAACTGGGAAGAGAGGAGGGAGGGGAAGCAGCAATTGAGATGTAAAGTAAATAAATAACTTAATCAGTAATAAAACAATAAAATAAAAAAGAGTGCAGAATGAGCAGACCAAGCCACGAGGGACTACCCGGTAAGCAACACTCCCCCATGCTCTCTGCTCTTGAACCTGCTTCAGGTTCCTGCCTAAAGTTCCTGCCCTACTTCCCTGGATGAGGAGTCCAAGGTAGAAGATGAAATAAACTCCTTCCTCCTCAAGCTGCTTTTGGCCAAGTTGTATCATCACATCAACAAGCACTTTATCACATTCCTTCAATGTCAAATTTATTGACTTCAGATTGTATCTCCCAGAACCTTAATAAAAGTAATCATTTTCTTTTGTGGCATTTCTTCTATATATGTGTACATTCATTTACAATCACCATTTCAAATTCTCTACCCACCTTTGAACTAAGTACACTTTCCTTGTAGAATTTTTTGAAGTAGGAACAATGTTTAGTTTTGTCAGTTGTAAAAATCTTCTATTACTTCACTTGAAATTCAGTTGTGACAAAATTACATAAGCCATGGGAGGTGTTACCTCACCCGTAGTAGAACCATTGCTTTCTTTTTCCAAGGTTAGTACTTTCCTCAATGTAAGTGATGTTCTTACTGTTCAATTTTACTCTTGAAGACTAGGAATCACTGCAAACATTTTGATTTCATTTCCAAACTGAAGGCTGGTAACTAGGAAGTGTGTTGCAGCCACTGGGTATTTTACCCTGTCTGTTTATTTGGATGTCCTTTATTATATTAATTGGATCCCCTTTTAGTCTTAATTTTATAATAGCTTTCTTCATAATAGTAATTTAATTTTATTAAAAGCATTTATGCCGTGTTTTCAGCAACTTTTCCAGGATGTGTGTGTGTGTGTGTGTGTGTGTGTGTGTGTGTGGTCTGTGTTCATGTGCATGTGCACATCCCTATGTGGAGGATATAGAGGGCAGATGAAAATGTTGAGAGTCCTTCTCTATCACATTGTGCATTGCTTCTTTAATAAAGAATCTCTCACAGATCTGGATGGAGGCTTGTTCTTCAGCTAGGCTAACTGGCCAGGAAACTGCAGGATTCACCTCTCTCCAGCCCCCAATCACTGGGGTTTTAGTCAAGCACACCCATGCCTAGTTTTGTTATGTCAGTGCTAAGAATTCAAACTCATATCTTGATTCTTTCCAGGCAAGCACTATTACAATGGAGTCATCTCTCCAGTACCAGAACATCTTTATAAGAAGAATATTTAGAGGAATGCGTAGGGAATGTTTAATGTTGAACAAACTTTATATTCATAGTATAGACTTGCCAGCCTTTTGCATTATATAATGTCTTTCTCAATGTACATTAATGAACTTAATTTGTTACTATTTTAGATAGAATTGTGCATCCATCATTGTTCGTGATGACATGACTGTGGCATGCTCACAGTCCTATCAGGTTTTGCTGTCAAGCTCATGTCAACTTCATCCAATAATTCATATTTTTCAAGTGTCTGGAAGACTCTGTGTGTTTTTGTTACTTTCCCCCTCGAATGTCGAGAACATCAACCTTTATGTAAATCTGCACTTCAGGCCTTGGGCATCTTAACCTATACAGTCTCCAGTCTGTGCCTCCAAACCTCAGCAAGAAGAGTGTCATTTGCTGCGGCCTCGGCTTCTCTTGCTGCATCAGCACCAGCAGCGGGGTTATTTTTATCTCAGTCAAGTGCTGCGATGAGGCTCTGCCCTTCTCTAAATTACTGTGCCTTGTATATCAGAGTAACTATTCGGTCAGGCCTTACCGTGAGAGATCCCATGTTACAGGTAGTGCTTGACTCCATATTGGGTGCAAATACAGAGACGAGATGGCTCTCCACCTTGTTGCATGTAAACGGTATCATCTGTCTGGTACCACCCAGGAGACATAGACTGGAAGTCAACATAGGCCTAAAATCAAAAAGGATGCCACCTTTTAAATTATCAAAGTAAATTGCGACCATGTGAATACATGGATGTACTAAAATCTTACCAGGAAAATAAGGCCTAAGAATTTAATGCACACACCAGAATGAAGGCAGTATGTGACTCCCACAAAGACAAGAGCACCTAACACAGTGGTGGTGTTACATTGTAATAACCATCCTGGCAAGAAGCAGACTATTAAAACAATGGATACCAAGAACCTGGGATTTCCCCAGGAGTCTCATGAAGGGAGAACAAAAGGTTTAAAGCTCTGGGACCAGCCAGCAAGGGATATATTACCTTTTAGAAGAAAAAGATTTACACTTTGCAGGAGAACCTTGCATGAAAGACTAGAGATGTGAAAACTGTTATCTCTTGTGATGAACTGAGCCATACTTTGACTGACACTGCTTAGCTAATTTCAACCTAAACCTCATGTTCGAATCCTGGTGATAGCCTGACAATGGAGAGGTGGCAATTGTTCTTTTAGGCTATGCATTTGTTCATATGGACCCAGTCTGTCCCGTGACCTTAATAGCATCTGAGATTTCACATGGCCTCAATGGCCTCACACCTCCTCCAGACAGATCCTCTAAGCCTAGCAGCTCATCAAGGCTCTGTGGTTTGGCTTGACTCTTAGACCCATGTCTCCAACTGCGTTCATTAGCATCTTGTCTTACCACCCACAGTGTCTCCTTTTATCTATATAAACTTCCTGTCTCTGCCTTCAAAGTGAGGCTTCCTTCTAAATCTTTGAAATTTCTTGCAGCCTCTTTGATGCTTTCACAAGCATTACTGACATGGATAGTGAATGGATGGATAGCGGATTTACTATGTGTTGTGTAATTCCCATTCTTCTGAGAGTCAACATTAGTAGTTAAGATTGCTATGAAAGACCTGTGTTTCTCAGATGCCCCAGTGTAGAGAAATGCAAGGGTGGGGAGGCAGAAGTGGGTGGGTGGGCGACAGCGGCACACTCTCATAGAAGCAGGAGGAGGGGGGATGGGATGGGGGCTTCTAGGGGGGGAATCTGAAAAGGGGATAACATTTGGAATGTAAATAAATAAAATATCCAATAAAAATGACTAAGCATAAAAAAAGAATAAAGGAAAGAAAAGAAAAAATAAACAAAAAACGTGTTTGAGTCTTTGGTTATCAAGGAAAATCAGAAAGAAAAAAATTGGCTAATTACTAATTGCCAATCAAACCAATGTAGCTTTTGAATGTGTTGTTATTTTCAATGAATTCTTAAATTGCAGAACAGCTCTTTGGTGATATGAACAAGAATGACACCAGAGACTCGCATATTTGAATACTTGTTCACCACGAAGAGGAACTCTTTGATATGATTGAAAAGATTAGGAGCTTTGGCTTTGTTGGAGGAAAGGTGTCCCTAGGAGTAGGTTTTGAGGTTTCAAAAGCCAACACCAGACCCTGTCTCTCACTCTGGGCTGGAGGATCATATTATAACTCTCTGCTACTTTAGCACCACACCTGCCTACAGCCCTGCCCTCTGCATGAAGAGAATGAACTACAGCTCTGAAACTGTAATGAAGGCCACTACCAAACGCTTTCCATTATAATTGTTGCCTTGGTCACAGTGTCCCTTCACAGCAATAGAACACTGACTGAGACTTGTTTGTTTATTTTTCTGACATCGCTTGCTCACACTGCTAAAGAAATTACTAATATTGTTTCTAATCCTCCACATTCACCATGATATTTATCTCTAACAAGAAGAAAGGATCTTTTCAAATCCAATGTTTGTATTTGGTTCTGATTATGTTTCCTTTTCTTTTTGAGATAAAGTTGTCCCTAGAGGGCCAGGCTGGCCTTGAATTCATGACACCTTTACTTCAGACTTGCTCGTACTGGGATTCAGACATGAACCAAAGTGTCCAGTTTATGTTGCTTTTTTTCATTAGTCAGCATGTTATCCTATAGCAGTCTTGATAGAATTCATTCTCTGTACCTGTAAAAGAATTAAAACATTATGTTGACGTTTCTCACAGAATTAAACTTATAGCTAGCCATAAACTCTCATATTTCATTCACACAAGTTCTTTACAAAGTATTTTCTTTTATTTCTATCATGTAAAGTAAAAATTCCACAGAAATAAAAACCTAAATTATGATGCAAATCTGTATGTAAAGTGTTATTATAACTGTTTTATATATTCCAGGAAATCTTTTGAAAGCAATTAATTCTAAGACAAGATTTTAAGAGAAAGCATTGTTATATTAATAATAAATTAAAATAAATGAATTATTAAAATATGATTTAATATGAAGGCTTTCAAATTAAGTATAGTCTCTAGAAATTATATCAGTCTTAGTCTATTCTGAACTTATTACTTTGTTCACAGTCAGAGTTGATGCTTCCGACTGCTAGAGTCTCTTCTTCATGGCCTTCTTAGAAAAGCAATGTAATTGCAAGCATCTCAGAAAAAGAACCACAAAAGTCACATATCTATCCCCATGCTGTGGATTAAACCCACTACCTCAAGTGTGCTAGCCCAATTATTATGTCCCTGAGACCATGCACACCAACTTGAGGTTGGAAAATCCTCCCCAAGCATCCTCCAAATAATTCTGGGTACATCGCTTGCCCATCGTTAGAAAGCTCTGGGTTAAGGCACTAGAGCCTAGGTAGTTAGGAAACCACTTTCAAAACCAAAGTCATCTTAACAGGAAGTTGGCAGACGGAAACAAAGACTCATTTAAAGGGTACTTCTCACACATTCCAGGGTGGAGGGAGCCTGAAACGCCTAGCTTTGTAAAATGCCACTGTATCACCACCCATTAGCATTAGTGAACAATGAATCAGTAAGGGAATCAGGACAGATGACTTCCTGCTGGAAATGGCTGTAGGACGATGACTTCCTGCTGGAAATGACTGTAGGACGATGACTTCCTGCTGGAAATGGCTGTAGGACGATGACTTCCTGCGGGAAATGGCTATTCTCTAAAGAGGCTTTCCCTGTGCTTGCCTCACAGAATCCTGATATTTTGTGACATTTCAAAGTGTGGGGTAAGAACAATAATTAAAATTCTATGTTGACATTTTCATGCTTTTAATGAATTTCTCATAAACTTAGTTGAAATGCATATGCAGTAAATTAGAATTTATTGGGAATAAATCTTCAAAACTTCAAAAGGAGCAACTAGCCCTTGCATGGTCCCCTTAAACACTGAACTGACTTCTTAAATTTTAGAGACATTATCACCAGCAATGATCTCATTCTGAAACTGTATTTATATCTTAAAAGTCTGAAGAGACTGCGGATGTCTATTCAGGCAAAGTGTCAGCTTCGTAATGAGAGGTTCCCTTGGGATCAAACGAGTCTTTTGTCAAACTATTACATAAACATAATTGTCATTTTCTGCAAATAGTGGTGATAATGCAATAACTGGATGCCCTTTAAAGATTCCCTGCTGCCCTTCATGAACAGGGAATCACTAATGTGCCTTCTGAGAACAACCCTTCCAAGCGAGTTTATTGTCCCTGTGTAGCAGATGATAACATGAGGTTTGGAGAGGTTAAAAAACATCCTTCACTCCACATAATGAGTAAATGATAGCATAGTTCGTGATAGCCCAAGGACTCGCATGAACCAGAAAGATCTTTGTTCTTACAAGGCTTCTCTAAATAACATGCATTTGATTTCCCATTGTAAGCTGAAATTGGTTGCAACCACATCTTTCTTTTTTAATTCCTGTGACTAACCAAGGTGGATGGCTGCTGATAAAATGACACAATCTTCATGAACTCCTCTAACTGGTCCAGGAAGAAGAAGCAATGGCTACCTGGTATTCTAGACCAACCAAAATATCGGTGTCTCCTGTCCAAGGTTTATTCACGACTGCAGAAGCATCTCTTATTTTGTCTTACAGATAAAGTTTGTGTATGAATCTGTTATTGGATCAATGACCATGCTTCCTGTAGCTACAATCTTCAGTTCTATCCATCCCTCATTCAAGATAGTGACGTCAAGTTCTCATTCACATACAGTTGCTTAGATGGATGCAATAAAAACAGAAAGAACACATAGACTCTGCAGAAAGAACACATAGACTCTGATCTTCAAAAGGCCCTACCGATCGAAAGTATTATTCTTCATACAACAGTATTTATAGACAGCAACTAGAGATAATTAAGACAGACATGTTGCTTGTCTGCACCATCCTTGAGCATGCGCAACACACAGATATGAGAAGGTGAATGACTACCAATGTGACCTGCTCTTCACCTGATTACATTCCCATGAGAGAACAAGAAACAATGTTTTATTCTGCTCAATTAAGAAATTCTCCTTGCCTGTATGTGAAGATCTTTTCAGGACAAAGGGTATTATCATTAAATTAGAGGATTGAAGGATAAAATCAGAAAAGGAAATGATGTCAGTATATATAAACTAAAAAGTATTTAACAAATAGAGTATTTTAAATGCCAGCTCATTTCTTTTGTAGATCAGTAGAGGAATCCATGAAATTTGTATACTGTGGTGAAACACTGCAGAAATATTTTTCTTCTCCATATGGGGTTAAACATTTGTTTTCTCTTCCTTTAAAAGTGGTGACTTCTCTGAGGAGGGAAATACGTACTCTTGATCTGCTCAAAAATACACAACAGTTAAGCACATAGGCAGCAGACCTTATTGTTCACATGGGGAGATGTTGAAAAAGGTACAGTCTCTAGGTCTATGTGAAGGGTAGGTGTTCCTTGTCTTTGCAGCACTGGCATGATTCTTGGAAGCATCACACTTGTAGTGTCAAAATTTAAAAAGGAAGCAAGCATAGAATTAATGGAGAATTCTTTTCTTCTCCCACTTTATATCCAGATGTGGAAACATGCTTGGTGGACAGAGAGAAAATTGCCATGGATACGGACCGGCAGAGATCTCTAGAAACTAGCTCCGGAAAGAGGGGTAACATGTCCTGGAAGGGCAGATGCTTAGACACACCCACAGTGTTCCTCTTGCCTATGCATGGGCTCTCTCTAGGTACTTTTGGGAAAGTACAAGTCATTGAGAAATGTTAGTGTTTGTCTCTAAGTTGTGGACCAAATATAGCCAAGAAGGAAAGAGGAGAAACGAGTCTTGTTCTACTAAATCCCCTCTCTTGCTCTGCTGTGGAAAGAACTTTAATTCAGAGCTGGGATAGACATTGACCAACAAACAGGCAGCACACAGTGAGGCTGGGAAGAGTGAAGAGGAGCCAGAAGCTTTAAATCAAACTACAGAAAATTGTCAGGGTAATAAAAGGACTGAAATCTTATCAGAAAGTCCCATGTGAAGGGGATGGAGACCAAGGTTGCTTTTACTTGCTCAAATATCCTCAAAAATAATTATAGCTTCATTATTCCAGGCGTATGTCAGAAAGGTATTAACATCTTTATTCAGAACCATGGTGAAGAGATACAAAACATATTAGATTATCTTTTACTCCTCAGATAGCCATGCTCTAAAGAACACTGTTAAAGCAGTAGAGTATGATAGAATGAGTACTGTGATCCAGGTCTGTACATGTGACCATGGCAACACATAGGAGACAGAGCAGTCTCTCTGGGCAAGGAAACTGTGAAAGGCTTGAGAGAAGCAGGAATACCCCAGCTGAGTACTCAGGAATACAATTTGTCTTAACAAAAACACTGTCTATGGAAGTCAGAGTGAGAAGAAAAGTTGAAGTTATTAGGAGTTAGTCCAAATGCTTCTGCTCAGAAGACAGAAATACTATGAATCCAAAGGGGATTCTGAGTCATTGTCAATTGCTGTGAAGAGACACCATGACCAAGGCAAATCACAAAACAAGGCTTTCATTTGGGGACTTGCTTGCAGGGTCAGCAGCTTAGTCTGTTATCATAGCCGGCAGCATGGAAACAGGCAAACATGGTGCTGGAGACTTAGCTGAGATCGACATCCTGATCCACAAGTAGAGAATGAAAAACTGAGTCTCACAGGGGCTTCTGAAACCTCAAAGCCTACCCTGAGAGACACCAAGGCCATTCCTCCTAATCCTTCTGATCTTTTCACGGAATGGCACTCCCTGATGAGGAAGCAATCAAATATAGCAGCCTCTGGGGCCAGTCTTATTCAAACCACCACTGGTTTCTTACAGCAAAATCTACTCACCAAGTACAGACTGGTGGGAGATGATACCTGAGAGCTTTTCAGACAACTGTGATCAGTCGATCTTGAACTTGAAATTAAAATTATAATTAAGGATTTCCTAAAGCAATGTAAAACCAGCATAATTTGCCTGTAAGAGAAAGGTGCATTATACCAAGGATTAGCTGACTCCATCAGTTTACCAACATATGATTGGCAACACCTGAAGCTAAATCCTAGATGGAAAATTAGTTGAACTAAACTGTGTGGCTAGCAAGATTTCTCTTTTCAGAAACCAACATGGCCTCCCTGAGGGTGGCTTCCACTCCACATGGGCCTATTCCTCATTTCCTGACTGTGCTGCAAGAAAATGTACAGACTGTATGGTGCCAGAAATGTTTTCAAAACAAAAAGAAACGATGAAAGTGGACAATGACCCCCTGTAGGCTAGACAGAAGACAGAAGGAGTGGAGCAAGCCATTGTTCCCTGAGACTGGTGGAGACTGGGAAGATTACGCCCCTGGTGTTTGAATCTCTGGAGAAGACAGAGGATTCTAGCTAGCTTAGAGATCTGAGAACTGGAGTTCACAGAGTTGGTGTTTTCTGAGAGATGGTGAGGATGCCCTGCTGTTGGTCTGCCCCCAGCACTCATGAAGACACTGGGACTCTAGGTTATAGCTACGTGCTAAAGACCTGCTGGCCTGAAGACAACACACAGGAAGGAGAGCTAACTGCCTCAAAAGACTCAAGACTTTTAGCAATGCCCCAATTAAGCATGACTGTCTGAGAGACTCAAATGCAGTCGCAATTATTGCCACTCTCTAAGGTCAAGTTCAGAAGTATGGACTTAAATGGAACCAACTGAGGGAAAGCAAGAAGATCCTTTGCTTAGTTAGCCAGTAGCTTGCTTATTTAACAAGCACAGAAAGCACATGGCTGCTCAGGCGTAGATGATAAATTTGGTCGGACACTCCATCTCTGTACCGCCTTTACACAGTCAAGAATGAGTATGAGAGTCGGGTTGCCTTGTGTGAGTGTTGTAAGAATTAAGTTCATGTTGGTTAAACACCCTCAAGTCTCCACATGCTTGTCACATTGCAACTTAGTTATTGAGGCAGGATCCAGTCCTAGGTGACTCACTCCAACTTCCTCCTCTTGCCTATTCATGCTTGATTTATTTCTATTTGTGGGGAAAATAAGTGCATTACCAGTAACTGTTCCCAGTTCTATAAAGAATATCATGTCGGGTATTTTACACTTTTACAATAGCTCTTTGAGAGGAATTGTTCTCTCTAAATTGTGTATGCAAATGTAGGTTCAATGATGCCCAAACATTATTCTAGGTAGAAGGGGTGGCCAAGACAGAAGCACAGGTTGTGTGACATTAGAAAAGAGTTCCTCTTACTTCCTGACATTGCCAGCAGCTAGAAAGGCCTATAGGAAGGAAGTGATGTCATTGCAAAGGAGAAGATATTCTTTTTTTTTTTTTTTAATGTTCTGAATAGTGAAAAACTTCATCATGATTCAGACTGCCTGACATGCTGCATACATACACATCAGCTTTCACAGCACAATACAGCCCAGACAATAGAAAATAAGACTCTCTCTCTCTCTCTTTCTCTCTCTCTCTCTACAGTTTTGTCAAAGGCCTCTCAGGAACTGTAAGGTTCTGCTGGATTCATGTTTCAATCCAGGCCATGATAGGAACTGTAAATTAATTAGACTCAGATCAGAAGGCGCATCTTGCCCATCTGCGTGCAAAACAGGCAGTTGCCGTTTCTAGTCAAAGACCTCCAGCACTCATCCCTGGGCAGTCTTCACCTTTAAAACACAAACAAAGCAAGAACTCCATAATCTCAGGATTTCCTAAACATGGAGAAACGTGGACACTATCAATAAAGATCAACTCTGATGAGAAAAGATATACTCAAGACTATACAAAAGAAGATTGTGCAAACATCTGAACATAGGTTGACTTAATCAAAAACAATTTCCTTTATTAGTCATGTTTCTTGTAGAACATTATTAATGTGTTGACATGGAAAAGAACTACACTGACGAGTGAACATTTCTTTTTGTTATTAGATATTGTCTTCGTTTACATTTCAAATGCTATCCCAAAAGTCCCCTATACCCTCCCCCTGCCCTGCTTCCCTACCCACTCACTCCCCCTTCTTGGCCCTGGTGTTCCCCTGTATTGGCTCATATAAAGTTTGAAAGACCAAGGGGCCTCTCTTCCCAATGATGGCCAAATAGGCCATCTTCTGCTACATATGCAGCTAGAGACACGAGCTCTGGGGGTACTGGTTAGTTCATGTTGTTGTTTCACCTATAGGGTTGCAGACCCCTTCAGCTCCTTGGGTACTTTCTCTAGCTCCTCCATTGGGGGCCCTGTGTTCCATCTTATAGATGGCTGTGAGCATCCATTTCTGTATTTGCCAGGCACTAGCATAGCCTCATACAACACAGCTATATCAGGGTCCTTCCAGCAAAATATTGCTAAGAGTGAACACATCTAACACTTCTTTATTTACTTCCGATATTTATTTATTTATTTATTTATTTATTTATTTATTTATTTATTTTGGTTTTTGGTTTTTGGTTTTTTGAGACAGGATTTCTCTGTGTAGCCCTGGCTGTCCTGGAACTCACTTTGTAGACCAGGGTGGCCTCGAAGTCAGAAATCCACCTGCCTCTGCCTCCCGAGTGCTGGGTTTAAAGGCACGTGCTTTTTGTCTTATAAAAATGACTTCTGATTTTCACTATCAAAATAATCTTACACTCGAACTATAAAGTCCCGCATTGTGCTATCTGGATTGCAGCAGATTAATTCTTCTGTCCTGTGACATATTTTCCTTTCTCTATCATAGGGTGGAGTGTGAGTATGTGTACCTGTGTGCATATGAACATGTCTAGGTTCCAGAGGCTGACATATAAATCTCCTATCTTCACTTTTCCACCCTATTTCTTGGGACATGTTCTCTGAGTGAAGCTGAATGATGCTCTGTAGGCTAGCCAGACTGCCCAGTGAGCCCCTGGAATATTCCTTTATCTTATCTACCCAGAAATTCTGGGAATTCAGGCTCACACAGACATACTTGCCTTCCTCTATGGTTTCTGGGGATCCAACTAAAGTCTTTATGCTTGCACAATAGGCACCTTCTTAACTGAGTCATCTCATTAGTCCACTTCATTTGTTTCCAATGGCAAAGATGTTTATGTAGAGAATATGTCTATATTTTGAGATAGTCAAATAACTATGAATTTTATAATCATTTATTTATTCTATATGTATGAATTATTAAAAAACCAATATTATTACTTTTGGAGTTATTTCCTAAACACAGAAACATACCAAATAGAATGATATTTAATGGTATTCTAACAGCATAATAACATGATGACAACATAATTCCGAACAACATAATGACAGATTTCTCAATTTAAATAAGGAAAACAACATACTTTGTAGACACAGAGAAACAGAGAAACCTAGGTTAGGCAAAATATGGAGTGAATTAATAGAATAATAAATTGCTCTGGAAGACAGCAGAAAAGTAGAGCTGATCTTACAAAATGAAATTATTCTACAGGGTGGGCTATCGCTGCTCTGTCTCCTGGTGGGAATCTCCTGTCAGCCATCTCTGTAGCAGGATGAACTGCTCTGCTTTCCAGAGGTCATGACAGAAAACCACCTCACACAGTTTTGACAAGGAAACATCTTCTTCATTCAGAATAATGACAAGGGCTGAGATCCTTAACCCCAGATTGACATTCATCTCTAGGCTGTGTACTAATATGGCAACTCTTGAATAAATAGGGATGGAGAAAGGGATATATCCTAAATAGTAAGACAAAAAGGAGCCTGAAAGACAAACAAAAGCATCCATCTCTATCCAAGTTAAAATCTGGGAAGCAGCTGTCTTAACGTGTATCTGGAAACTACATTACATCATGACTAGGGAAGAGTTAATGACTGCTGTAAACCATGGTGTAGATATTATTCCCGGAAAACCAACCAAAATCAGACAGTGTAGAGTACTACTTCCTGGAGAACCATACAGTCTGCGAAAACAAACAAAGGAAATAAACACCAGAATACAAAGTGTAATCCCCCAAGCGATTCTCTCTAAACAAAAATATTCATGCTCTTTTTATTCACCAAACTCACCATTAACATTCTCACCATCTCCAAAAAGTCTCTTTTCTAAGAGAAGTCAGTGCCTTGTAAGAAGTTACAAGGGCACAGTGAACCTTGAGTAGAGTGGAAGTCTAACTTAACAGGATATCATCATTGTTTGCAGGGAAAGCTCACCCAACAGTTAAAGACATGCAAATGGTCTATCAGAGTCACTGTAATGTATTCAATAGTCAGGGACACAGCATTTTAAGCCAAGTTCAGAATTTCATTTCCATGGAATAAAAAAGGGAATATTCAAAATATGTAGCAGCAACAGTAATCTTTCAGTCTAGAGAAAGAGAAGCTGAATCCATAACTCTTGACAACAAAACCATTGCAACTGTATTTGTTATTAGAGAATTTTGCCTCTCAGACTTCCACTGTAAAATGTAATAAAGCAACTATTTGACACCATAATCCTTGCAAGGACGTAGGAGAAAGAGATGGAAATCGTGTGAGACATAATAACATGCAGAGAGTTCCATAAGGAAAATACACATTCTAGTGTCAACGAGATGCTTGAAAGTCAAGAGTGAAGGTGCATCCTGGAAATGGTGAGGTACTGATCAGCTACAAAATACTTGCCCCTGCGCAGCTGGAATCAGGTCATATGCAAATAAGATAGGAAACAGAAAACATTTTGTGAAGTTTTGAAGAAGAAAATGTTCTCTAAAATGACTGAGAAACATGCCACCTGTTACTAAAGCTAAGACATTAAAATAAAACATACATGGGAGTAAAGAATTGAGCATTTTAACCCAGAAATTCTGCAACTTAGACTTTAATGTAGAGAGTATGTTAGAGCCTTGGAATTTCTTAAAGAGTCTAGCAATTTGTAATGCTCAAAAGCTTGAGTAGAAATTTAAATTTTTCCAAATGAGACCAAGCTTCCACAACCTAACACAAAGGTATTTCTTCATGAATCTCTGGAATGTGTTTTACAAATATACGAAGAAAATAAGTAATTGCCGGCCTCCATAGAGTCAGAGGATCAGGACAAGGCCCAATAGGGCAACACACTTTGGAACGGGTCTCTACAAATAACAAACTTTATATTCAAGGTAACAAAAAGAAAAAAATGAAAATAGATTGTTATATGCAAAATAGAGTATTGTACCACACAGCAAAGTTACCTGCTTTCACCTTCGCTAAATTAAAGCTTAAGCATTTTCCTGGGTGGAAATGGAGCAATCAATATTAGAACAAAGATGTTTCTTTGTTCTATTGACTAATGCATAACATGCGTCTAGAGTGGAGACACGTCGCCATGTAATACTCAATGTATAATAGTCAGATTGGTTAGTAATTATGTGTCAAATTCATTCTTTCTCAATGTCTCATAATATATATTTTTGCTTATCTTCTTCTTCTTAATCTCCCATTAGTTTAATGTTCAGTGGGTAAATTTTTCTTAGTAGAAGTAAAAAAAAAAAAAAAAAAACCAACCAATTACATCTTACATGCCTTCTCAGTGACATGAGCCTACTGGAATCCTAAGGACACATCAGAAAGGTGTTGATAGTTACGCCTGAGACCATGAAGCCAATAGCTCTTTATACCTCTGGAGAGTGAGCCCCCAACTCAGACCTTTCTCAGCTCTCACAGTAAATATCAGGATACTCAACAGTCACACACTGCTATAAAAAATAAATAATATTCTTATTAAGACACAGGAGAAATAATAACACATCCTACTTCCAATGATAAATGCATGCATCTCAAGCACTTTCTCACATTATACTTCATGCAAAATAAAAAGTCAAAGATGCTTTCTATGACAAATAGTCTTTAACATAGCTCAGAACACAGTAACCAGCGAGTTTATGAAAGGAAAACCTGAGCAGACATGAAGGGCAACATAAACTGTCATTGAATGTAAGAAAAATCCGCATGCTCTGCCTTCTCTTATCTCGATTCTTTGTTTGTCTGCATTGTATTTCTTCCTGTTAGACCTAAGTGCTGTGAGGAAAGGAATATTGATTTGTGTTGCCCACAAAACAAAGCACTGTGTTGTGCTCTGAATGATGACCCTCTCTGGCAATGAAGAAGTATTCAATAAAGTTTGTCAAATGAATGAACAATATGTGAAATGTCCATATGTTAATCAAACTGAAAGAGCCAAAATATTCAAGTAGTGTATATAAGGCAACAAGAGAACAGAGTGCAGTCAATAGCTACAAATATATTAATGCCATAGAGTTTCGCTATATTAGTTTGTGGAGTTGATTTATTTCTCATCAAGATCAACAAATATTCTACTATTTAACATAAAAAACACATACAAAATGCAAAGTTGTTATATTGAAAACTTCTACCAAAAAGAGATATGTTGGCATATGCACACATATTTTAATAGCTATTTACAGCGATAGAATTTTATGAAAAATTTTCACCCATTCAAAGAGATTAAACCTTTGCTAGAGCTCATAACCTAGTTAATAGTGGACCTTGAGATCACCTAAGACTTAGCTTGATATCCTACTGTGTACATACCCTGTTTGCTTAATCTGTCTTTAAGAGATCAATGTAATAACCACTTTTATTTTTCTGGGATATAACATGTAATTAGTTTACATCACCTAAGCTAATAAATTGCTTTAATCTTAAGTTATATACTATTTGAAAGCTCTGACACAGAGTTGTGTGTTTATGTGTTTGTGTATGTGTATGTGGTCACCTGTATGTGGTAGTAATTTGCTGAAAGCAGCCAGCAGGCTGAGTGCAATCTTATACAACCAATATTCATGATACATATTGGAAATAATACATGCATAGAGACTGTTTGTGGTACTGAGAACTTCTAAGTCACCTTGGATCAGCAAACTAACTTAATCTCCTGTAAAACTCTGTTAGAGATTTCCTTAAAGTTCCTCATCCCTTTCTCATGACATGCTTTTGATTCTGTCCAAGAACTACAAAGCAAACTTCTGCTATGCTTTTTTTTTTTTTTTCACACAGGCATTATGGACAGATCAGACACATACCACAGCAGATGACAGGCCAGCAACCACAAACAACAGAGGCCCAGAGGACATAGAAAGTAGAGAATTCAAGCAATGCTCACTCTTGGTCCAACTAATCCACGAAGAAATATGTAATCCCATCCCTTAATGTATCTGTGACACATTTTGATGTCTCTAGGTTATCGTTAATACATTTAACCATACACCAATTTGTTTAGATAAAATCTTGTTTCCCAAATGTTTACAGTTCTTAAAAGTAAAGATTGCGTTCTAATTTCCATAGCAACATACTTTGTGCTTAATGTAGGAACTAGTATTAAGATATTGTTTTCACAAACACACACACACACATACACTGACACGTACACAGAGGGGTTGGGGAAAGGGAGAGAGAGAGAGAGAGAGAGAGAGAGAGAGAGAGAGAGAGAGAGAGAGAGAGAGAGAGAGAGAGAGAGAGAGAGAGAGAGAGAGAGAGAGAGAGAGACTACTTCTACTGGTATGCAAGAGAAACATTTTTTTCTTAAAGAATTTGAGGACGAATGGAGGCGAGGAAGGCAGTGTTGATGCAGTGTCCGATGTCAGTAGACACTTTCTGACACCTTTGAGCCATGATAATGAACCTTATATGCAACGAAAATAGAAATGTCTCTTTAGTGAGATTTTGAGCAGCATAATTCCTGTGGGATCCCAGTGACCCCTCTGGAAGACTGTATCTGTGCATAAAAATAAAAAGCTATTTTACAACGATTTTAAACAATCTAAATCAAATAAATTTCATCAAAATAATTGAAAATACAAAATGAGATATTGGAACTTTTTTTTTACTTGCAAATAAGAACTGAAATTGCTTTAATATTTGAGGGAGTGGGGAAATTATTTGTTATTTGTAAAGCTAGAGAAATGCCTAAAGATCAGCGAAATCCATAACCCTGAGATGTGTCTCCTGAAGGCTCCCAGGACTTCCCTCCAGCTTCTGCAGACATTTATCTCCACAGGCTCACTGCCTTTTTGTCTTTGCATACCTCTTTTGCACCTGGGACAAACGGAGCTGCCAGTGTGGCCCAGGTGTCACGTCTGTATTAGTTTCCTAAGGCTATGCTAACAATGGACCACAAACCAGATAGCTTTCAAAAAGAAAAAAAGAAAAAATGCACTGTCTCCCTGTTCAGAGGACTGCAGTTTGAGATCAAGGGGGTAACAGGGCCAGAGTCCCCCGCACAAGGGGGTAACAGGGCTAGACTCCCCCTGCACAGCGCAACGGGAAGATCTAATCTTGGCCTCTGAGTTCCTGAGAGTTCCTTGGCTAGGCCAGCATGGCGCCAGTCTTCACCAGGAAAAGTGTGCTTTTGTGACCAATTTCCTCTGCAGACATATACTCTTTTCTTCACAGAGGTATTTGGCCTTTGTTCCTTATTCTCCTACAGCGTTCTTCAGTTCTACTGCTATAGAATTCATAAGTTAATATACTTAATGTGTACAATTTGATGTTTTATACACATGTAAGCTGATGACCACAATCAACATAATTGAAATAGTCATCATAACACAGTAACTTTGTGCTTCTGTATGTAAATATTGTGTGAGTTTGGTGAGAATACTTAAGATTCTGTCTTCTTCACAATTTTCAAGTATATTTTATATAATATATTAAGTAGAAGCTACAGAGGTTGCAAAGTAATAAAAAACACTTGGTCTTCTTTCAAAGACCGTGAGTTTGTTCTCACATCAGATAACTTACAATAACTTGTAAATCCAGCTCCAAGGGATCTGATATCTCTGGCCTCTGCAGGCAACTGCACTCACAAGCACATATCCAAACCACACACACACACACACACATGCACACACACATACAAACACACATACATACACACACACACGCACACACACATACACACACACATACATACACACACACGCACACGCACATACACGCACATACACACACATACACACACACATGCACACACACATACACACACACATACATACATACACACACATGCACACACACATACACGCACATACACACACACATACACACACATACACACTCACACATATACACACACGCACACGCACAGACATATACACACACGTGCACACACACATACACACATACACACACATACACACACACGAGCGCGCACACACACACACATACACATATACACAGATACACACTCACACACTTACACACACACACACACACATACAAACAAACACACACACACACAAACACACAAACACATATTTTTGGTCAGCTTTCCCTTAGTTCTCAGAAGCTCAGTAGTGCTGCTTTCAAGATATTTTATTCAAAGAATATCAAATAATAATACATATTTAAAATTGGATTTTAGGCAATAAAGTCACAGAAAAATGTGAAGAATTTGGAACTGAATATCGAACTACAAATGGTAAGATTCCTATCAACATACGAAAGTGTTCAGGACCAGTGTACAGTCCTTAGTAGTTAAAACCCTCTCAAGTTATGCACAGGCCATAGAATTCCAATGGGGATCTGAGAAGTTGGTAGGACAAGTAACAGATTTGAAAAGGACAGAAATACCAGAATTGAAGAAATGCTAGTAGATTCCAAGAGTTTGTGATATTGCAGAAGGAAAGCTGATATAAAAAAGTCTTTCCAGGTAAAACATGAGGACATGTTGTAGTAACAGGAAGTCCCTAGAAACAAAATTCAAAGCCATGATCTACTGGATTTTAATGTCTCCATCAGTCCAACTTTATCCCTCTGAGTAGAGACATTGCCTAACAGTCAGAGGCCATACAACAAGAAACCACCAGCATGCTCTCATTGCTGATTCATGGCATTAAAGCACAACTCAGAAAATTGTGTGACTTGAGATCAGACACCTCTTCTCCATCACTCAGTTTCTGGTAATTTGTCTTATTATGGAAGATTACCCTTCTCTGTTCTCCACACCACCTGACCCAGGGCACTGGCTTATGACTCAGTCAGCCTACTGAATTTAGGAGAGGCAGAGGTTTGCCCTGAGCCTATTGGAAGACTGTAGGATGTTCTATAGAAGACCAATCTCAGCAACTTTGAAAATCTGCCATCTAGATGTTAGAGTGAAAGTCATCTTTAGTCCCCTTTCAACCCAAGGGATAATCTTCCAATGGAGATATAGCTATATAATGTCACCGGGGTTTCTCATTACCAGTGATTGTTCTAAAAACTTTGTCATCACAGTGAAATAAATTACTGTCAACATCCTGATGCTAACATAGGAAATCATCGACCCCCAACATCAAATCATTAAATAATTAAAGACATTAAAATACTGGTGTAATTTTTTGCAATTTGTGTCTTTGATCTAAGAACTGACCATGTGTTTTGGATATACATAGAATGATATAAAAGCAGGCTGGAGAGAAATAAAGCTGCTTCAGCCTCAGAACTGGCTGGAGTCATGTGATAATTTTGTTTAACAGTTTCTTTTTCAGTCCTCACTCCCCAGCTTGAAATCCTGTTGAATGACTGAGCTGACTTGGTCAACCCTCTACAGAGACAAACACTGGAAGAAAGCCAGAGTTTCAGATGGAATCAGGGCTGAGATTCCAGAACATGAGGATATGATGAGCTTTTTGGCCAGGAGTCTTGTTCCAGGGGATCCCAACAAGAAGTCCAGTCAGCAGAATATTATGACGTATGCTTCAATCCTGGGACACAATTACCTTGCCCAATAGTGCCCAGTACCCTGTCTTCTACCTGTTTTTCCTCTGTGAAATTCTAGGCTCTAGAGCCTCTTCCTTAAAAAACATCATTCAGAAGGGTATGAGTTCTGAGAGTAGGCACACTTGCCAAGGCCTTAAATGTGAGAACTCTAATGGATGGGTTGTGGCCACTTAAGATATTGGATAGGATACCATCAGGATGATTCCATTGTCTAGGGCTTTGAGGCAGTGATAAAAACAGAAGGTGCTGGCATTAAATGTGAAAAGGGGTACTGGAAAGGCAAATGCCCTAAGGGGGCACCTTCCACCAGAAATGCCATCACCCTTAGGACAGTCTGTCTCTGATGCAATATGGGCTTCTGCTGGAAGAGAGAGCATCTCTCCTGTTATGATGGATGGGCAGCCACTGGAGCCTTTAAACTTTAAGTGGGGCAACCTTCAGCCCCTACAATAAGAGGGAAAGTTGATCCGAAAGAGGCTTTACGGTTTCCAGCATTTCAGAAGGCTCCCACTCAAAGATAACCAGGAAAATAAGTGACAAACCATTCAAATGCCTTATTGATATTGCAGTACATAGAAGAATTTTAAAACAAGGATTTCTACAAGACTGAGAACTTATTCCCAGGCCCCAGCTTCTGAGATTGGAGGCTCCTCACATGCCTTCACCACCAAACAAATCTACAAATGGAAGTCCCCCAATGAGTCAGCTGGCATGAGAGTCTCTCTTGCAGCCAACATGGCCAGGAATCTTCTAGGATCTTCCAGGGTCTTGAAGGCTCTGGAAGTTACTCTAACTAGTCAGCCAAAGAAAATCACAGAAGAGTAAATGATTATACCTGAAGTAATAATTATCCTCATTTAAAAAGTTAAGTACCTGTCCCTAAGATACCTTCAGTTGTACGGAAGGACTACTGTTAAATATAGCACTCCTTGCCTTGACTGCCAGTCCAGTGATCCTATCTGGATTGAACAGTGGCCCCCATCAAGGGAGAAACTTGAATGGCTAACACAGTAATTAAAGAACAACTCCAACTCCATCATATCTGCCCTTCCACAGTTTATGAGATGCCCTGGTATTTGTATAAAAAAGATCTCACAGGGATAGAGACTGCTATAAGTTTTAGGGGCAAGTAATAATGCCATGTTGGTTTGGAGGTACCCCAAAGGGGGGCTACCCCTCTTGTATGTCATTCCCACCAATGTTCTTCCTTAACAATAGACATTAGATTGTTTCTCTCTCTCCCTCTCCCTCCTCTCCCTCCCCCTTTTCCCCTCTCCCTCCCCTCTCTCTCCCCCTCCCTTCCTCCCTCCTTCCCTCCCTCTTTCTCCTTCTCTGTCCCCTCCCCTCCCCCTCTCCCTCTATCTCTCCCTCTAGCTCCCCCCTCCCTCCCTCTCTCTCCCCCCTCTCTCTCCCCTTCTCTCCCCCCTCCCCCTCTGCCTCTCCTCTCAGGATTCTTTATACTTTGTGTTCTTAGGAACCAGCAACACCCCCTGATAATTAACAACTCTGATTTGAGTGGAAAATCCTCCACCAAAGAATCAAAGGATGGCAAACAGTCCTACCATCTGCCAGGATGCCATTGCCACAGCATTAAGGCCCAACTTAGACAAAATTCTCCACATTTATCATTATATGGAAGGTATCTTGGTATAGGGAGACTCTTCGACTTTCTCCTTCCAAGTTAAGGATCAATTAATACATCCCCTATCCTCCCTAGACTTTAAAATAGCTCCTCACAAAATACAGCTCATTTTAATCACTGCATTCTTAGAAACAGAGGTTTCCCTCACCTTAGTATGTCTTCTTAAACCCATCCTTTCCTTTCCTTAAACATTAACCTCCCTTTTTGGGAAACCTTAATTGATGATGATTGTGGCTTTCCCTTCACAGGAGTACCCTACAAGCTTCTCCTTAATCTTCTAAAAGGGGATAAACACACATTAACACACAGACAGACAGACAGACAGACAGACAGACACACACACACACACACACACACACACACACACATTTCTCCCCTGAGGCAGCTGAAGTTTTAGGCACCATTATGCAGCCTTAAAAGACATAGAAATCATTACATATGATCCAATCATGCCTATGCAGCATCGTATTCTTTACTCCTCCCATACTCTCATGGGAGCACTGTACCAGTCCCAGAAATTTCATGGATGCCTCCATACACAGGTGGGTGGGATACCTAGAATCCTGACTGTGATTGATGACTATTGTGATTTAAAATGGCAGGGGTAGAGCCATGCAAATCTTAGGAAAAGAACCCAAAATCTTCGACAACCCTTCTCTCTACAATATTCAGTGGCTACTAAGAAATCACTTCCACTTTGCTATCAGCCTAATAGGATTCCCAGAACAAGTTGATAATCATTATCCTAACAGAAGGTAGGTTTCTGCCCTACTTTTATTGAAGTAGCTACACCACCTCCAACCAACACACACACTCTTAGCAACAAAACCCATCACCCAGGATCCCTCAATATTTACTGGTGAAGAGGGTAGCCACAGCCTGTAGACACAACAGCTCCACCATTTGTCATGGTAAAGGAAGGGGGGGAATTTCTGAAAATTGACACCCTGGTTTTGAAGCCATCATGGGGACCACAGAAAGTTATTCTTTGCTTCTTCCAAATTCCCTTCAGATCAGAGTAAAACCTTGATATCATCTATGGAGATCCATTTGGCAGTAACATAGTGTAATCTCTTGCAAGGTACTCTCTCCTGTGACAATTGCTTTCATGATCGCATTCCGTTGAGTACATCAGGACCCAGTCTATTATCTATTATTCTCCTGGGCATGTGAAAACACAGGCTAGTAACAGGAAAAGAGACACCAGCTTCAGGAAGCGCCTAGAACCCAGGTCTGATCCCTGTGAAACTTCCGACAAACCCAAGTTGTAATAGCCCCCAAAGAGCAATCTGCCATGGACTACATACATGTCACCATAGTCGCATAGCACAACGTCCTCAGAAATGGGAAGGTGAGAGCAATTCACAGCCCCAGGCTGAATGGTCTTTGTAGTAATTCTTTACCTAACTGCAAACATGGACCATTAAGCTCAAGTTATAACTTCAACTGTATTAGTCTTCTCTCTCTTATACCTGTTACAATTTCTTGAAGCCTGGGCTCCTTAATAACTTATATTCCTTCACTGGGTTTTGGCATCAATGTGGCCTCACTTGGTGTGCCAGGAATGTCATATTTTTTGTTCAGAAAACGCCTGTCTCTGGGGTCTCAAATAAGCCCTTATTTTCTTGCCATCTGTACTCAAACTGCTGACGCCAGTCCTCAGTGTGCACTGAGCAAATCATTAAGGGGCAGGGCAAAGACTGATCCTGGATTCTGTTGAGGGTTTGATTAGCTCACGGATGGGCACAGGGGGAATCGGGTGGATTGATGTCTCTAGTTGAACAAATGATTGATTCCAGAGTGTGCTATGGCAGACTGCACGGTAACTGGGACCAGCATTAAAGTTAGGTCTTCCTTATCGAACGCCAGCTCAGAACAGTTCTTACCCTCGTCCTGACTGGGCTTTCAAGTTCTCAGTCCATCCTGTAAGCAGACCAAAGCAGTAAAGATAAATATATCTGCAGCTCACTTCTCCGTTACAGAATTTGTCACACTGTATAAAATCTTCGCATACATTAGAGAGGTAAGCATGCTATACTTGCATCACTTCCAAGGACGTAAGTCCCATTACCAACTTCTGTGTTAGCTAGGGTTACTACTGCTGTGGTGAAACGCCATGACCAAAGCAAATTCAGGCGAGGGCCGGGTATTTGTCTTGTGCTTCCACATCATTGTTCATTATGGAGGAAGTCAGGACAGGAACTCAAGAAGGGCAGGAGCCTGGAGGCAGGAACTGACGCAGAGGCGCAGGAAGGAAGGAAGGAAGGAAGGAAGGAAGGAAGGAAGGAAGGAAGGAAGGAAGCGTGAGCACGGTAGGAGAGAGAAAATTCAGAGATGGAGAGGAGAGACCAAAATGTCTGCCTTGTATATGGAAGAGCTTCTGGGGGAGGGGAAGCCCAGCCCTGGGGTGGAATGTTCAGCATAGAAGGTGGAGTGTGCCAGCTAGGCTGAGGCATGCAGGGACTGAAGGATGCTGGGAGAACCTGGAGGCCAGGCCCACGCTGGTATGTAAAATGTGCACCTCAGCAGTTTTCCCTAATACATCAATGGATGTTATCACCTGGGGAGGTCTGAATCTCAAGGGTCAGTATGGAACTCTGATGGTCCCCACAATGACTGCACAAGAAGCAGGATGAGAGTGCCAGGCAGGAGAAGAGGTAAGAGAGTCCACACATACCCCCAAAAGGTGACAAGGACCATTGCCTTCTCTGCCTTCTGTAGCTACAAAGCCACAAGCGAGTGTCTCACTCTGTGACTCTTACATCCCCTGAGTGTACCGATTGGCCCTGGGTACCTGTGCTCATGGTAAAGTTTAATTTATAAAATACAGATAGGAGGAATTGACATTAATAACTAATATGCAAATAAAACAATTATAACATCACAGGGAAAGAAAAGTGATTTGAAGTCTGCCATTTTTCTGGAACTTTCCATGTAATAGTTGGGGACCATGTACATCTCAAGCAACTGAAATTCCGAACATTGGTACCAGGACTAAAAAGAGATTCCAGTCTGACATAATGTTGTAAATTTTTAGAATTGTCACATTTGGCCTGGGGTGGCGCACAAACTTAAACCTATTTAATCCTCAGGAGGCAGAGACAGGCAAACCTCTGAGTTTCAGGCCAGCATGGTTTACAAAGTGAGTTCCAGGCCACCCAGGACTAAGTGGTAAAACCTGTATCGAAACCCGTGCCCCCCCCCATAAATAAATACATACATACATACATACATACATACATACATACATACATACATAAACACACACATAAATACATAAACAAATAAATAAATACATAAATACATGAATACATACATACATACATACATACATACATACATACATAAAAGAATTTGATTCTTCTTCCTTTTCAAGGTGGGAATATATCTTTGATCTCACATTCTGAGATTCTTTCTAATAAAATCAGAGAAAGTATATAACATTTACAATTTGATTTGCCTTCGAATAATTTCAAAGTTACTTTTATTACAATTAAAATAGAGATTCAAGTCATGTTTTAAAACTTACTTTGGAACTCAATTGAGGACCAAATTTTTAAAGTTAAAAAAGAACTAATTCTCTTGAAGAAAAAAAAAGTTTATATTTATTTTTAATATGTTGTTAACATGCTGTAAATGGTTATCTTAGCATTCTAAAGGTAAGTTCTAGAATAATTTTCTTATTTGAACTTTAATTTGCAAACTATTGTGTCCTTTTGCATACTTGGTTGCAAATTTGCATAAACAGTATAATTACAATTATCTGCTTTCCCCAAAAGATTAGAAAGGGAAAACTACTAATTAATCTCATTTACATGTGGATAAGGTTAATTGCTAAAACTAATTTTTATTTTCTCTTGCTAAGCTGTAATAAATGCTGCCATGCTTATTAAGATACAGCATAGATATTATACTATGTGTCAAATTGAATAATAATTATATTTATGTACTATTTTTTCCTCCTTATCAAAGAACACAGAATCTAGGTAGACAGATGCTTGCTCTCTGCCAGAGAGGTCACAATCCCAACTTTCCAGCTACATGTTTCATCTCTCACCTCTTACCATATATGTACTTTTCTCTCAAATGTGAAGTTAAATACAAAGTAAACATCTTGAAGTTTTAAACAATAAAATTGATATTAAATTTAAATGAATACAAAATAAGGACCTAATATGTCAATGGATGTTATCACCTGGGGAGGTTTGACTAAACCTGGCCTCCATAGGCTTTGTGATGGTTTATATATACTTTGGCCAGGAGGCAGCACTGTTAGGAGGTGTGGCCTGCTTGTAGTAGGTGTATCACTGTGGGTGTGGGTTTTAATACCCAAGTGCTAGCTGCCTGGAAGAGAGTTTTCTGCTAGCAGCCTTCAGATGACAAAACTCTCAGCTCTGCCTGTGCCATGCCTACCTGGATGGTGCCACATCCTGCCTTGATGATAATGGACTGAACCTCTGAATCTGTAAGCCAGCCTCAGTTAAAGGTTGCCCTAGACTACCCCATTCTGGAATCCATCTCATCATCAGCCTCCAAACCTAGATACTAATGCTCATGCCAGCAAGATTCTGCTGAAGGGACCCTGATATTGCAGCCTCTTGTGAGGCTATGCCAGTGCCTGGCAAACACAGAAGTGGATGCTCACAGCCAGCTATTGGATGGAACACAGGGTCCCCAATGGAGGAGCTAGAGAAAGCATCCAAGGACCTAAAGGGGGCTGCAACCCTGTAGGTGGAACAACAATATGAACTAACCAGTACCCCCTGAGCTGGTGTCTCTAGCTGCAAATGTAGCAGAAGATGGCCTAATCGGCCATCACTGGGAAGAGAGGCCCCTTGGTCTTGCAAACTTTATATGACCCAGCACAGGGGAATGCCAGGGCCAAGTAGTGGGAGTGGGTGGGTAGGGGAGCAGGAGCGGGTAGGTTTAGGGAACTTTCGGGATAGCATTTGAAATGTAAATAAAGAAAATAATAATAATAATAATAATAATAATAATAATAATAATAATAATAAATAAAAAGAAAAAAAAGAGTTGGCTTAGTCATGATGTCTGTTCACAGCAGTAAAACCCTAACTAAGACAGGCTTTATTTTTGAATATTTATTCCCCATCTAGTAGAACTGTTTGGGAAGAGTTAGGAGGTGTGGCCTTGTTGGAAGAGGTGTGTCACTGGGTGTGGGCTGTAAGGATTTTCATCTTGTGAATCATGATGTCAGTTTTCAGCTACTGCTCCAGCTCTCTGCCTGCCGTGTCTTGCTCCTGCCATGGTGGTGATGGACTCCTATCCCTTTGCAACTGTGAGCCCTGAATAAACTTTTCATTCTGTAAGGTACCTCAGTTAAGGTGTTTTATCACATCAGGAAGAGAAAAAATAATTTGATATATGTTTCAATTTGGATTTATATGAGCATTTTTATGTATCCAGTTCCTCCTAAATATTTTCCCATTGATATAGAACTTCCTCATTCTAACCTATGACTGTGTCTTTAGTTCAGTCCTTCTCTCTATATTAAGTACTTGTCTTCTGCATGACTATTGTAAGATTTGTTTAGTGTATGTAAGTTTTGTCTCCAAGTATGGATGTGCAACATGTGCTTATAGGGGCCAGAAGAGGGCGTCAGAGCCCCTAGAACTGGTGTTATAGATAGTTCTAAATCAATATTTGAATGCTGGAAATTGAACCAAGGTATTCTGAAAAAGTAGTAAACACTTTTCACTGCTGAGTCATCTTTCCAATCCTCGGGCTATTTATAGTCACCAACAAATGCCAAAGTCATCCCAACAGACCTTTTCTAAGACCTTTATAAAATGTAAACTTCACCATAAAACTTCATTCACTTGTGAAATTCAACAAGATAATCCATAAGGCAGCAGATAGGATCCTTCACTACTTGGCTGGAGGTCTATCTTAGTCTCCACCTTAGCTCCAATCCATCTGGAATTCCAGAAAAGTCATGGAACTTGGAGTTTCTAAAACCCAGAGTTCATGCCCTTAACTTAAGGAAACACAGCCATCTGCTCTCTCTAAGCTGAAAATCGCTGGGTGTTTTCAGATGGTACAGGAAGAGGAAGAAAGGCTGTTTGCAAGTAGGAGATATTTTCATGAGAGCATTTCTGTTCATTTCCTAATTAGTCTCAAAAGAGAATTATCGTTTCTATGCCTATAGTAATTTATTGTAGCATTTCATTGTTTAAAAAACATTCATTTATATTTATCAATTTGAGTCATAGTTTTTCAAAAGAATGTTGCCTACATTCTAAGCTCTGTTTTTCCACAATTCCCTTGTATTAGTGATCTTCCTCCTTTTGTCCACTTGAAACAGTTCTCAAAGTTTAACATTCAACAGAATTTTTTCTTCTTGTATTTCTTCCTTCCCAATTATTCCAGAAAACTTCATTGCCTCTCCATCTCTAACAGAACATACTGCACCTTGTTCATGGAGTGCTTGTTTTTCTTTCATAAATTCTTTTATGTCTCCTTTAAACAGACATGACAAGAATGTGTGTGTACATCACACACTACCCAGCCCTTACTGTACCTGCTTCCTTTTTGGAATTCTTACTCCATGCCCGGATTCAGTCGTGGTGTGATGGTAGGTTTAGTTGCTCTTGTTCATTCGCCTATACCCGAAGGATTCAGGAGGCTCCTTTGTCCCTTACTTTGATCTCCCTCTCAGCTCCACAAAGGCGCTTCCACATCACCTCTTCTCCCATCACCAGAATCTCCCTCTTGGGCTGTCAGTCTTGATCATGGGAACAGATGGCCTCTTTGAAGGACTTTCTTCCCTGAGGTTGTGAAACTTCAAAGACCCTAAGTCTTCAACCTTTCTCTCTTAGACTACAAGTTGTCTTCCAATCTGGTGTTGTGGGAAGATGACAGAGACAACATTCAGCTTCCCTCACAACATGGATGTGCCATTATAACTCATCCATTCCAATAGAAGGAATGAGGCTGCATGGTCAGCTTATAATTAGCATTAATATTAAGACGGTGAATTTTCTCCTGGAATTTCCCTTTGTCCTTCTTGGTGAAATAATACACATATTAACATATGACTTTTGCTGGTTCTTGGGCTAAAGTAATAGTTTATTGCTGGAGATTTTCACTCTGTACTTCCCACTCTGTACAAGTTCTGAATCCAAGACACACCCAATGACAGAGACAGTGACTTCAGCCCTGAAATACAAATTATGTCAACTATGAAAATTCTCCTTAGATTCCATTACTTACAAAGTTTCATCTGGAAAGAGATGGTTGCACCTCCTGTCATCCTGATGTTTCTCAAAATACTCAACAAACATTTGTGGAAATATGTAATGAAACAAGTTTAATTTCCCAACTATTTAGTAATGAAACCCTGGATAAGTTGATGAAACCAGAAGCATGCATTTCATTCTTTCTTTCAGTATAAATTCATCAGTCACAAAAGCTATATTCAATACATAATTAATATTTTCTAGTAATATTGAATATGGCCCCTTTCCCAGAAAATATAATTTGTGTCATTCAAATTTTAACTGTTCAAAGTATTACTGCTTGGCACAAGGGCACATTTATACTTCAGAACCTCTATGACTCAGGCTGTCAGAGCCATAAATTGTTTGTGGGTATCATGTGCATGATAAGTTTTCATTCTCAACATTCATTCTGGATAATAATATTAGCTCATAGTATATTCCTGACAAAACAACACCAACTGTTGAGATGTCCCTCGCAAGTATGATAGAATTTAAATTTAATCTACTTCTTCTAACCTGCCTAAAATTGTAATTAGGAAATACTTTTTTAAAATTCTGAGTTTGTTCTCTGTATCTAGATTTCTTTTGTATTTACTTGGTTTGAGAAGTATTCAAAAATCTGTATATTTTTAAATTTTCCCAAGCGATTAACATATATGACCAAAGTTAAAATGTAAACATCAGGAGTGATGAAATGGGTTAATTGGTAATGTCTTGCTGTCTAAGCATGAGGACCTAAACTCAGACACACAGTTAGTTCCCTCCTACAATGCTGGGCACACAAGTGTCCAGTATTGAGAGGCTGAAACCAAAGGATTATGGGACTCATTAAGAAGTTAATCTAGGCAAAATGATGAAGTCCAAATTCAATGAGAGACTTATGAGAAAATACCAATTTTATCCATAAGGCTTATGCAAGCAGGCTTTCCATAGGTATCTCCATATGGAAAGGCAAAGCCTTGATCGAGTCTAACCCACAGATTCTGGACACTGGTGTTGACTGATTTTACCCAGAACGTGCTCCTAGCTCTGAACATGTTTGTGTGCTCACCCTGGTGAATGAGAGATAGAAACAAATAGGACAAGTATTTAGCAGCCATGCCTGTTCCTGCCAGCTTGAAAGGACTCTGTGTCAAGCAGGGAGCATGCTTTGCCATCTGTAAATCTTCCACTAGGATCCTGAACAAATATGCCCGAAGTGGTGAGTTGTCAAGTGTTCAGCTATAAGTATTTCATTGAATACATATTTGATGCTGAAGGGTTCAAAATACAAAGTCTTTCTTAAACAAGTATTTTTGTAAATGTAGCTATTTCTAACATCTAAAACAGAAAGTTGTTAGAAGTGGGTTGTTTTAATATACATACCCATTCATGAAAAATCTGTTTCTAGAAAATACATGTATAGAACTTTTAAATTTACTTTATAGGTTAAAGATCCATTTACTTTTACATGCATGGATATATTGCCTGCATGAGTGTCTGTGCACCACATATGTGCCAAGTGCCCACAGAGGCCAGAAGAGTTTATATTCCCTGGGACTGGAATTAAAGATGCTGGGAAATGAACTAGCAGAGCAGCAATGCCCTTTACCACTGAACCATCTTTCCAGTCTCATGAACTGTCTCAAAGAAAAGGGAGAAGAAGAGGGAAAGACAGAAGACAGATGTACAAGTAGAAAGAGTCAGAAGAGAGACAGAGGGAGTGGAGAGATGTGGTCTTATGGTCCACATTAAAGGCCTATGCCGGGAGTTTTTTGGCTGCCAGATGTTAACAAACAAAGCAAATAAGGTAAAAAGTATTATGATGTCACTGTCACATGCTCTACAGCACTCAGGGGCCCTGCATTCCAGCCACCCCACCCTCATCACCCACCCTACACCCTCATCACCCACCCCACCAAGGGAAGCAGAAGGATGTGATCCTCTGAGTAATGACATGAGTACAAATGTCACCTGTGCCGCCCATCATGGACATCCTCAATGGAGCCTCTTCCACTTCTGCAGGGACCACAAAGCTATGGCTTCAAGTGACAACCTGCCAAATTAGAAAAATTAAATAAATGGAACCAATACAATTATTGAGTCATACTTGATTTATGAGATACAAATTTGTTGTCTGAACTTCTGAGAGGCTGATTTTGTTTGTTCTAGAAGTTAGTATCAATTACAGTAACTGAAGTAGTAGATGGGTGCTCTGATTACCCATCGATTACTTTGATAAAATGCCTTGACAGAAATCAGCATAAGTAAAAAAGGATTTTTCTCTCATAATTTCAGATTATAGTCATTAATGTGGGTAAGTCAAGTTGACTGAAATTCGAAGCAGCTGGTCATTTCATATGCAAAGTCAAGAACAAAGAGAAATGAATTAATACTTGTGGACATACCCCTGACTAGCTCACTATCTCCACTCTTCTACAGTCTAGGAGTCACAGCCTAGGGAATGGCACCACCTACAGTGGATGCTTACTCTCCCCTATATGTAATCAGTCAATGTAATGTAATTAACACGATCCCCATTGGCAACTTTTCAGGCCAAAGTTATCCAGAGAAGCCCTCTTCGGCACTCTTTATAAGCAATTCTAGATGGCTTAAAGTTGACAGTTGAAACAAATCATAACAATGGGTACATGTTCAGATCTGAGATGTATGTAAATCCCTTTGCCAATCATATGTTGATGTATTAAGTAAGTTATGTAAGTCCTTCTGCCAATTGAATGTTGATAACCTTAAGTAAGTCCAGTGTTAAAAGAATTAAAACTGGAAGGTGGATTAATGTAAATTTGGGGGCTGGGAGATCAACGACAATCCCCAAGGGCATTAGGAAGATTTCACAAGGTACTGAAAGCAACCAAGAGTTAATGGCAAGCACAAAATAACTTCTTAGAACTTGAGATGCTCCAATCCTCTCTTTTACTGTGTCTTCACATCTGGAGTCTATTTTATGATACTTTGTGACATTACTTTTAAACTTTAAAAAGCTCCATGAAAGTGGAAATCTTACCTGCTTCTTAACTTAATGTTATGTCCTTATTTATTGCTAAGTTATGAAATTCTGAGTGGGGTTGGAATGATGTTTGCTGGAAAAGTGTGAGCTAAGGAGGACATATGTGAATAGGAGAACCTTGCTTTTTCTTCTTAAAAGTGTATGTGTAGGAAGAGTGTATTTTCTTTTATGTTGAAAAAGAGGGATGTGCAGGCAGGGATGATGAGGAGGTGGCTTAGTAAGCAAAGTATTTACCACCAAGATTCCAACTTGAGGGCCACGGTTCTGATTTCCTGGACCCAGTTGAAAGCTGGATGGACATGGTGGTCAGCCTGTTATTCCAGTGCATGGATTCTCAGAGAACAAATACAAGAGAGAAATGACTAGCTAATCTAGATGATTCATGAGCCTCCTAGGAAGACATCAGATCTCACACATGAGGCTTCATACATGCACATGCATATACCACTCATACATACCTATGAAAAAAAGGACGGTGAAGAAACATAGGATACAGAGAGTGTGAGAAACACTGGACCAATGTAAGACCATGACAGCAGAGAACCTGTGAATAAATTGGAGAACAAAAACAATCTGGTGTCTTTTCAACTGCAAGAGAAGACCTAAGGATGGATATAGGTGCAAGCAAATTTGCAGTACATGAGAATTGCTTTGAAAGTGATCATGTTGAGGACAAGTTATGGGTGGGGTCAGCTCCTACAGAAAGGAATGGGTTAGAGAAAAAAATCATGCCAAGGAGATAGAAGCAAAACAAGATGCCCTACAGGATAGTGTTAAAGGTACAGATGAGATGAGTGTCTATGAATTTTTAGACCATGAAAATCAGAAGGCAACATTTCACACTCATTCAACGTGTATTTACTTAGTTTATTTTATTGTAAGACACGGTGATAGCTGCAGGGATCCAAGTGTGTAAACGATGGTACTGCTTTGTATTTATAGTGGTTGGGGCACAAACAATCCGTCTTCCCAGTGAACACAAACCAACATATTAGTTGGTGGCAGGTAGACAAAATTATTGTCTGTGTGAAATTTCCCCTTCTCAGCCTGTTGTTTTATTGGAGTGGTACACCCAGGTTCCCTGCTTTATTACTCAAGTTAAGGCATTTAATGTGTACTCTCCCTGACCTTCAGTGGATAAATCACAAGGAGACTGACAGTCTGCAAACAAGGCTGATGAAACCTGGCTGTAGGAGAGCCATCTTCCTTCCCATCTTGCTTCCTAGCCGCCTTTGTGCTGCAAAAGTTCCATCTTCCCTTCCTTCTTTTTTATAGGCTAATCTCCATGTAAATAGTCTGATAAGTATGTTAATTCCAAACATCGACTCTCAAGGAAACTAGAGAAGTCATCAGGAGAAGCTGTTCACAAGCTTGCCTGTGCTTGAGCGCACTGCCATTCATTTTCTGGAGCCGTAATATTAGACACCGTGATCTCTGCCAGCTTAATACCCAGATATTAGGTCCATATGGTGCTGGCTCCTAAGAGTAGTTGATTTGGGGTCTTGGGAAATGGCTCAGAACTTAAGGGGACAATCATGATTCCAGAGGATCCAGATTAGATTCCCAGCACCCCGTCTGGTGGCCCACAACTGTGTGTGACTCTGAAGGAGTCTGACAACTCTGACCTTTGTGGGTGCCTGCAGTCTTCTGCACAAGCTCACACACATCCACATACACACACACACACACACACATATCCACACACATACACACATATCCACACACACACACATACACACACACACACATACACACACATACACACACACATACACACACACACACATACACACACACACACACATATCCAC
>NC_034597.1:104024445-104026230 GCF_900095145.1 Mus pahari
CCACACACACACACATACACACATACACAGAGACAGACAGACAGACAGACTAAGGTTATTTTTAAGAAAAAAAAATAGTTATCTTACCTTATTCTCAATCTGTTTCCAAAAATTTGAAAATACAACATGAAAAGGTAAAAGACCAAATCTGTTGGTTAGGCAGCTGGTAAGGTTCCTGGTGCCAGCGTGCTCATTTTCATCTCTCCAAGATGTTTCCCTCCCAGGCCTTTAGCAGAGAAGAGATGTGCCTCCTGTTGCTATGGGATCTGGATGTTTCATGGGCTGCCTTCCCTGATTGGTGGAACAGGAAGTAGAGAGGGAATGCCCAGTGAGGTTGGCATTAGCAAGACTTGAGTATGATGAGAGCCAGAGAAAGTGACAAGACTTTTAATGCTGGTTAGTCGGAGGGAGAGGAGCATGCATGTCTTCTCACCGTTGACTATGTGTCCACTGGTCATTTTTACCTAGACCGCATTCATTGTCCATTGTATTCAAGAATATTATTGTCATGATAGTTTGGTTGGTTTCTAGAGAAAGACATAGTATATTTCCCCCAAACCCCTCAACGTCAATTCTGGACATTAGAGCAAAAAGAGTACTGGGAAAATAGCTCTCTGACACCTTCATTTTCTACTTTACTGAGTGTTGTTTTGAGAATGTTAAATGTAATTTGATGTTATGCTTTATGATCTATGAAGCAAGCTTGGGGGAAGTGACTGAACTCCAGTGGAGGGTTTGTCTCTGCATACCTTATCTATCTACTCCATTAGTGAATCAACTCGAATGACCTGTGAATTATTCCACTGGAATAGCAGAATAGTAATAACAGTCAATTAAACTAATTTCCAGATTCTCCTACTAGCTTTTACCAAGGTCATTGAACCAAACAAAATTTCAAAAAAATTAACATTCTGTCTCCTTTTTATTAAGTCATCTCCAATGGGCTTAGGAGAAAGAAGGGTTGAATGCCAGTCTGATTTTATCTTTTAAATCCTCCTCATCTCCTTAACTAAATCCACTGTTAGTCTTGTTAGAGAAGTAGAAGCAAGCATAACCCATGTAATGCACACAAGAGCAGGAGAATGGAAGGCTGCAGTGGCTGCGATATTTATCGCTCCTGCACAGAATGTTTATTTACACTCCTTGGTTGCCTGCCTTTTTGTGTGGCTGGGCTTTTGTATGCAGCCCCCACCCTGGTTTCACAGCTATCTGTGTAACTAAGGCTGTCCTATGGGAAATGTAAAAACGGAACACATGCTTCCCTGTACTCCTTCCTATTAATATTACATTTAATTATTGAAGCTTATGCCATTGTTAGTTTAATCTAATTTCAAAGATATTTGCATTTTAAAATATTAATGTGCAATCTCTATGTATATTATTTAGATCCGACCTCTTGTATATCTATCTTTTGAACTACATATTTCTCTGAACACGCTAACCTAGACCAGGTTCCCATTTTCATCATTCTAGTTGCCACAGAAACCTGCCTTGTGAGCCCTTCCTTCCGACCATTCACTAAGTACTTCAAAAGTCTTGAAGACTGAATGCTAAGTGCAGTAAGTCAGAGGAAAAAGTTCCACATGGTTCCATTTATATGATATAGCTGAAACAGTAAAGTCATAGACTTAAGGAGGAATGATGCTCGACCTAGCTGAGGGAGTGACCAGACAGTGAGTGTAGTGCTTCAGCTGAGCAGTGTGACCAACCCTGCAGACTCACTGTGTACCCCAGGGCCCACCAGTACTACTGTATGTGACCAACCCTGCAGACTCACTGTGTACC
>NC_034597.1:104026575-104033932 GCF_900095145.1 Mus pahari
TGTGACCAACCCTGCAGACTCACTGTGTACCCCAGGGCCCACCAGTACTACTGTATGTGACCAACCCTGCAGACTCACTGTGTACCACAGGGCCCACCAGTACTACTGTATGTGACCAACCCTGCAGACTCACTGTGTACCCCAGGGCCCACCAGTACTACTGTATGTGACCAACCCTACAGACTCACTGTGTACCACAGGGTCCACCAGTACTACTGTATGTGACCAACCCTACAGACTCATTGTGTACCACAGGGCCCACCATTAATACTGTAATTGAGAGCTGGGCAGTGGTGGCCCATGCCTTTAATCCCAGAACTCAGGAGGCAAAGAGGGGTGGATCTCTGTGTTTGATGTTAGTCTGTTCTACAGAGAGTGTTTCAAGACAGCCAAGGCTATACAGGGAAGCTTTATATCAAAAATCCAAAAACAAAACAAAACAAAAAAACTCCAAATCTGTGCATGACCTTTAATAATCTGTGTGACAAGTAGACCTCAGGTGTTCTTAAAACAAGAAAAATACTTTAGCTTCTGCCTGGTCCTTCCTGCTGAGGCAGACTCCTTGTTGGTCTGCTCCCGTGAAGACACCATATCTAGATCCATCCTATAGGCCCCGCTGCACTCAGAGCAGTTGGTTAGAACAACCTTCCACACTCTCTCGAGTTTTTCAGAGCTGCTGCTGGGAGCCTGTGGACTTGGGACCCATCACCCATTAAAATCTCCACCCTCCTGAATACCACTCCGGTTCTGTCCCTTCCACTCCTTCCTCCTGGTCCTTGCTGCTGGGGCAGTCTCCTAGTTGGTCTGTTCCTGTGAAGACACCATATCCTGATCCACCCTAGAGGACCCACTGCACTCAGAGCAGTTGGACGGTTGAAGACCCTTTGCACACAGAGCAGTTGAGGATCAGCTGCACTCAGGTGAGTTGGACAACAGCTTGACTGCTCCACTGAAGACCCAACATTCTGAAGGAGATCTACTGCAGCCAGGACAGCTTCTCTGCCCCTCTGAAGCCACATGTGATGTCACATGTGATGTCAACACATCAGCAGCTTCTCTGCCCCTGTGAAAATCCCTCAGTTGGAAGGCCCCACAGGTGGTGTAAAACAGCCAGGGCCACAGGCCTACTAGGAGACCTGAAGCAACTCGTGGACAAAAGAGGCAGACTCCAGACAGTCACCCAGACCAACAAACACCAGGGAAAACCAAATGGTGAAAGGCAAGTGAAGGACGACAAGTAACAGCCACCAAAATATGTGGGCATCATAAGAACCAAGCTCTCCCACCACAGCAAGTCATAAATACACCAACACACCTGAAAATCAGGAATCAGTCCTAAAACCCTATCACATGAAGATTATAGATTCCTTTAAGGAGCATATCAATAACTTACTGAAAGAAATACAGAAAAATGCAGGTAAATTGAATTTAGCGATCAAGGAATTGAATAAAGCAATCTAAGACCTAAAAGGGGAAGTAGAAATAACAAAGAAAACACAAATGGAGGCAAACCTGGAAATGGAAAACCTAGGAAAAAGGTCAGGAATTACAGATGCAAGTATTAGCAACAGAATACAAAGAAACTGAAGAGAGAATATCAGGTGTAGAAGATATGGTAGAAGAGATTGACACAACTGTCAAAGAAAATTCAAAACAGAAAAAAATTCCTAACCCAAAGCATCTAGGAAATTCAGAACACAGTGCAAAGACCAAATCTATCAATAATCTGAATAGAGGAGAACGAAGATTCTCAGCTCAAAGGACCTGAAAATGTCTTCAACAAAATCATAGAAGAAAACTTCCCCAACCTAAAGAAAGAGATGACTGTAAAGGTACAAGAAGCTTATAGAACACCAAATAAATGGGACCAGGAAAGAAAATCTCAGCACATAATTATCAAAACACTAAATGCACAGAATGAAGAAAGAATATTAAAAGCTGCAAGGGAAAAAGGCTTAGTAACACACAAAGGTAGACCTATCAGAATTACAGCAGACTTCTCAACAGAGATTATGAAAGCCAGAAAAGCCTGATCATGCAGACTCTAAGAGAATAAAACTGCCAGCCCAGGCTATTATACCCAGTAAAACCCTCAATCAACATAGATGGAGAAACCAAATTATTCCAGGACAAAACTGGCATATTGATCAATGGAATGTAATTGAAGACCCAGAAATAAAACCACACACTTTCAGTCACTTGATCTTTGAAATATACATGGAAATATACAATGGAAAAAAGAAAGCATCTTCAATAAATGGTGCTGGTCTAACTGGCTCTCTTTATATAGAAGAATGAAAATAGGCCCATATTTGTTACCTTGTACAAAGCTCAATTTCAAGTGTATCAAGGACCACAACATAAAACCAGATACAGTGAATCTAATAAAAGAGAAAGTGGGAAAGAGCCTTGAACTCATTGGCACAGGGGGAAATTTCCTAAACTCCAATGGATCATGCTCTAAGAGTAAGAATTGATAAATGTGACTCATGAAACTGTAAAGCTTCTATAATGTAAAGGATATAGTCAATAAGACAAATCAGCAACCTAGAGATTGGGGAAAAATCTTCACTAACCTCACATCTGACAGAGGGCTAATATACAAAATATGTAAAGCACTCAAGAAGTTAATAACCAAAAAAAAATATCAAGCAACCCAATCAAATATTGGGGTATAGAATTCACAACAGAGGAATCTCTAATGGCTGATAAGAATCTAAAGAAATTTTCAAAGTCCTTAGTGAGCAGAGAAATGCAAATCAAAAGGACCCTGAGATTCCATCTTACACAAATCAAAATGGCTAAGATCAAAACCTCAGGTGACAACACATGTTGTAGAGGATGTGGAGAAAGAGGAACACTCCTCCATTGCTGGTGGGATTGCAAACTGTTAAAACCACCCTGGAAATCAATCTGGAGGTTCCTCAGAAAATTGGAAATAGATCTACCTGAAGACCCAGCTATACCAACCTTGGGAATATACCCAAAAGACGCCCCACCATGCCATAGGGGGGCATGTGTTCCACTATGTTCATAGTGGCCTTATTTGTGATAGTCAGAAGCTTGAAGTAACCTAGATGTCCCCCCACAGAAGAATGGAGACAGAAAATGTGATTCATTTACACAATACAATACTACTCAGCTATTAAGAGTGAGAACATCCTGAGTTTTGCAGGCAAATGGATGGTACTAGAAAATATCATCCTGAGTGAAGTAGCTCAGACCCAAAAATGCATGCATGGTATGTACTCATAATAAGTTGATATTAGCCAAAAAAAACAAAAACAAAAACAAACAAAAAACAAAACAAAACAAACAAAAACACTACAGAATACCCAAGATACAGTCCATAGAACTCAAAAAGGTCAACAAGCTGAAGTGCCCAAGTAAGGATGCCTTAATCTGATGTGGGAGAGAGAAGAAAGCAATCGCAAGTGGTGAGGAAGGACCTGGGAGGGAAAGTGGACAGGGGAGGGGAAAGTGAGATCTGGTTTTGGGTGAGGGAAAAGGACTGAAGCCCTGAGGACCAGCAGAAAGAATGGAAACAGGCAACCTCAGGAGATAGGAGGTTGGGAGAACCCTCCAGAATGCACCAGAGACCTGGGAGGTGAGAGGCTGGACCTTTGATGAAATGCCAGACAGTAGGGAAAGGGGAAATAGAGCCCACCTCCAGCAGGAAACAAATAGGACATCAAATGGGGGATGGGGTTGCCATCCTACAGTCACAACTCTGACCCATAATTGTTCCTGTCTGAAAGAATTACAGAGATTGAAATGGAGAGGAGCCTGAGGATAAGAAGGTCCAATGACAGGCCCAAAGTAGATCCAGTTCAAGGGGAGGTCCCAAGTCCTGACACTATTACTGAGGCTATGGAGAGCTCACAAAAAAGGAACCCATTATCACTGCCCTCCAGAAAGACCCAACAAGCAGCTGAAAGAGTCAGATGCAGATATTTGCAACCAACCAATGGACAGAAGCAGCTGACTCCTGTTGTTGAATTAGAGAAGGCTGAAAGAAGCTGAGGAGAAGGGCGATCCTGTAGGAGAACCAGCAGTCTCAATTAATCTGGACCCCTGAGGTCTCTCACTGATATGAGGCCCACAACACACATACAGTAAAGTACTTCTGGGTCTGTGTTTATTCAGAGATGATGCACCTAACCCTCAAGAGACTGGAGGCCCCAGGGAGTTTAGAGACCAGGTAGGGTAGGGGGTGGGGACATCCACATGGAGATAGGTGGGTGGGGAGGAGGAATGGGATGTGGAACCATCAGAGGGTGGATGTGGGTAAGGGGTGGGAATAAAATATGGAGTACAAAAAAGTTAAATTATTTAATAAAGAAAGGAAAGAAAAATACTTTAAACTCATTATGTATTTTACAAATTCTTTTCTTACCTGGTTTATGTCAAGTATTACCTACTATAGGTCGAAGTTATATACTTTTAATTCTAAGGTGGATTTAAAAGGAAGAGTCAGACAAAGACAAACTGATGAATTTCTTGCCCTGGCTTATGAGCTTACGTCTCGTCAGATGTCTTAGTTGGTGAAGCCTAGGATTCCTGTCTGCCTGAGCAAGGGGAAAGCCTAGGAAGAGAAATGTCTATCAAGTTCAGTTTACAAAGATGAGGGATTCTACCAAGACTCAGAAGGGAGAGCGAAAAAGCATTTATCCCTGAAAGTCAAGATATATATATATATATATATATATATATATATATATATATATATATGACCTGTGTTCACTCTTCTCTCGTTTTCTCTGTCACCCTCACTAAACAGTAAGAAGCTTTCAAGAATACAACTAGGACACCAAAAACGTGACTTGGTTGCCTGACTCAACTGTACTCAATATAAACACGATATGCAAAGGAATTTATAATCCAGTAGGGTGAGCAGATGCAGGATACCGTATCATCTCACAGTATAGTTTATCATCTATCAGATTGTAAGAGATACAGAAGGGTCATGTAGACCATAAACAGAAAAATAAATTTAGAGTTTTCTCAAAGAGATTAGGCATTTGGAAGAAACACTTGGAAAAGATACAAGGGACTAGGGTAGAGACAGAGGGAAGACTTTGAATGACCAGTGCATGTGGAGGGACAGCGGTGGCCAGCTGGAGAATGAGGCTTCAGGTAGGTGGAGAGCCTTTCTTTCTTTAAGCACAACAAAGATGCTTCATAGCATGGTTTCATTTGTCCTTCACCACCCTTCTGGGTAGTTCTCAGCTTCCAGTATAAATAAAAGAAGAGCAAATAATTTATATATGGAAGCTTGAGAGATTTCCATAACCCTGGCCACCTTCAAATATTCACATGTCTCAGGCAGACCATGAAAAGACCATGAATGAGTGAATATAATTTTTCACATGTGAATTAAAATACATTGTAAGAGTCAGAACTTAAAAAAAAAAAGAATCAGAACTTTGTTTCTACCATATGGGTCATATTTTAAGCTATGCATTAACAACTAGTAATGTACAAGAAAACATTTTTGTTTATCAGATAGAAAGAATAGACTGATAGAGTGAACGATATGGCTTGTTCTAGGGAATGCTCTTCACGATTTTGTTCCTGTTTAAAATATAGAAATATACACATATATATGTACTGAATTACAGTGTGTGTGTGTGTGCATGTGTGTGTGTGTGTGTGTGTGTGTGTGTGTGTGTTTTCCAGGAACGGAGAACCCATTTCAGGACCTTGTGCTTATTAGATAAGAGCTCTACCACTGAGATTACTCCCCAACCCTGGCTGGAGCACTTTTTATTTTAATTTTAGTGAAATGCTTGACAACTGCTGCTCCAACCTTTAGCCTGTTTTGTTGATACCTCAGTAGGATTTTTCAGGCGTCTTCTCCTGCAGGATGTTCTACGCAGACTCAAAGTGTTCTAAAAACGACGAACTGTGTATAAGGCAAGACACGGCAGCCAAGCCGTCCTTCCTTTACAGACCTCAGGACTAGACCAGCATCAGAGACATCAGCTTGAATTGCTGCCAGCATCTATTGAACTGAGATCACTATTTTACCATAATCTCTAAGGACTTAAGATTCCCAGGACAGTTCAAGAGGCCCTGAGTTCTTGGTGCTCTTGTTCACACCCCTCCTCTCACGTTCAGGTTTATAATATGCAGCCCAGCCTGGCCTAAAACTCATGGTCATCCTGCCTCAGCCTCCCAAGAGCTGGGATTCCACTCGAGCACAGACAACACTAGTTCTCTGCTGCGAAATAATGGGAAGAGTGAAGAGGCTACCACAAGAGATTAAGAACATTACTCTCCCCTGAGCAGCAGTGAGCCAAGATGCCCAGAGAGGGTGTGTCCTTCCTGACTGTTTCTAACTTAGGCTTTTAAGTCAAACTAGTGACTGATTTTATGTGCCAGCTTGAGATTGGGCGCCAGGTATGCAAACATCTAGATAAATATCGTTCACTGTATGCCTGGAGAATGTAACCCTAACCCTAAGATTAGTATTTCCCCTGGTACACTGAACAGAGCAGACTGCCTTTTCTGGCACTGGTGAGTGCTGCATGAGCCTTTGCTGGCATAGAGGATACTGAAGGGTTACCACAGAGTGGTCACATCCCTGGGAAGACAACTTAAGATGCATCCATGGGATCCCCCACTCAGTTAACATTCCACACTTTAAATATCTAACACCTCCCAGTGAGATCATATGCCACTGGGGATGGGTTGCACTTGGCTAGCAGAGAGGTGCAGAAGGAGGTGGCTGAGATCACCGTTGACAGTCTGATGACCTTCCCAACCCTACACTGTAAGGAAACATCAGCTGACCTCATCTCGAGCCTTTCCTATGAATGATCACAGCTGCTCAGGTTAAGATGGCAGTGGCTGTTTGGCTGAGAAGAAAGTGTTCCACCACAGTGGGCAGCACAGAACCCATCGAAAACCACAATAAAACCAAAGGCTGAGTGGATTGTTCTGTCTGTCATAGTCTAAGATGCTGGAGCCCTACTCCCAGGCCTCAGAGTGGAAATTCTTCCCTCAGCTCTCCTGGCTCTCAGGCATCCTAACTCAGTACAACATAATACCTGCTCTCTGTACCTTGCGTGGTGAGTGCAGAGCCAGGTAATTATCCACCTATTAGATGTGCCAGTGTCTCGTAATCACTCAGCCTATCTATTACCCATTGGGTCTGTTTCTCTTCAGAAACCTGACTAACACGGGGACCTGTTTTCCTATCTCCCTTATGAGACTAAGTCCAATTAACCATTGCTTAATCTTATACCCACTGAATGGAAAAAGAAGAAGAAGAAGAAGAAGAAGAAGAAGAAGAAGAAGAAGAAGAAGAAGAAGAAGAAGAAGAAGAAGAAGAAGAAGAAGAAGAAGAAGAAGA